>NC_092865.1:29235759-29241428 GCF_032062135.1 Pyxicephalus adspersus | reverse complement strand
CTGTGCAGGAGCATTATGGATTTATTTCACTTTTTCCCCTCCCAGCATTGTTTCATATTAATGATGCATCATGAATTGGTGCCATCACATTTGCACAGGGAGGGTTTACTTGATTACGAGAAATGAAAACAACAGATACTGCAACAACCTGTAATATTAAAGTTAATACAAACCGTTCATTTTACCTATTTTAACCATCACAAAAGATCAAAAGATTGTTTCCAGCAAAAATCATCTGAAATCTATCTAACAGATAAAGCAGTTTAGGCAGATAATTCTGAAGGGTTTTATATTTGTTTACCATCTCCCTTATCACTGTAGAATGTACATTTTTAATTAAAAGATTCTGTGCTTAACACTCTTTATTGTCTGCAATATTGTCCCATAATGCAAACACATAAATAGGATTTGTAGAGATTACATTCACCAGAATTTGACATGCATTAAGCTGTGTCTTTTACACATTACAGTTTATTCCAAAACAAAAATGCTAATTAGTGAATCTTTAATATCTTCTAGCATTGAGCAACTGTTTTCTAGAAAAACTCTGGCATCACTTTATATCTACCAGATATTATCTAAAGTGATACAAACAATCTCCACCATTTTATCTTTGACTAAAACCATCATGAAACAAAAACAAATCAGCAACAGTAGCAGAACACAGGACATGCTATGCACTTATTTCAACTCTTATTTTCTTTTTTTATAAGCAGCCTCTGTATATCAGATGATAACTGAGAGGGATGATTAACTAGCAGCAAGATGTTTCTTCCATCCATATGCTGAGCTTCATACACTCCATATATAATATCCTTCATTATAAACAATATGCAGGCAACTCAGTACAAACTTTACTATACTTGGTGATCATCAGCAATTACCGTAAAATGTTAACAATAAAAATTTTAGTGTCCGGTCTGGAAACTGTTTTTATGTTTTCAGAAGCAAATATATATATCTAGGCTACAAAAATACATTATTCCAGTTTAGTGTGTGTCAGCATAAACAAGACTAAAAACTGTGTCTAAAAACACTGTTGTTTTCTATCATGATTTGTACAACACTTGGAAAACAACTGATTCTATTTTTTTTTAACTTTTCTAAATGTCGCAGACAGGACAAGAGGCTGCTCATAATTATTTTCCATTTTCTGGAAGAACACATAAAACAATTTAAGATAGGTTCCAATTGGCTCATGGACCGTCTGCTAACAGCCCAGAAGAACCATATATAACTTTCCAGATTTCAGTGCTGAGATTCTAAGGTTCATTTTGGGGATGTTAATACCTGTGATTGCTTCTTGACCCTGGAGCAAAAAAAGCTATCTGAATAGTCTAGAATTATGAGGTCAGAATTTCAACAAACTTTACCGCCTAGGGCCCTACAATTTAGTACTGACAAGAATAAGCTTGTAATGCTAACTGCAAATTAGTGAAGTTCACAATACTATTTCTTGTTATTATGCAAATAAATAAATAAGTAAATAAATAAAAAAAAGTTGTTTTATACTTTTAGCCTAGTCACTACTGTAATGCTAATGAATAAACCCCTAAACTTCTGCAATCATAAATGGTGAGTAGGAAGTTTTTTGTTCCTCCTGTTCAAGAGACATACTATGTCTGCAATAAAAGCATACAACCATCCTGTTCACAAACTTCTTTAGAATGTAAACTCAGCTGCACAGCCAAGTCATCCCAATACCACCAATTAAGATGACTCAAAATGCTGAACCCTGAACAAGACCTATCAAAGATGGTTGGAAAGGTTCAGGACGTGAGATCACTGGTGGGGAAATGTGTATAGCAGACTTTATTTTTGCTTCAAACTTTGTTGTGTGTTGCTAGTGTCAAACAGAACATGACATGAGGATAAACACAAATAGGAAAACCTAGCTTAAAGCAGATCTGGATCGTTCTGTCCTTTACAGCAAAAGATGGCACCATCTAGGCCTCTTTAGATCTGCAGTTCATGCTACACATGTGGTCATCTATAATACCAGTTTTGAGGACTTGGGTTGGGTTTGGAAAAGTTCTAAATCTTTCCCACTGTTTTCCAATCCACAAAAAAATCAACATAAGTAGGACTCTATGAAGTTCCCATATGACTACTGTATCCCTAGGTAACAAAGTCAACTGCATGGAAATGAACTTAACACACTCAATTATCATCTTCAGCAAATAGCCATTTCACAAAGAAAATACCCCTAGCTGCATAGCAGGTTTCTGTCACACATTAGCTTTTGCCACTTACTTTTTCCATGGCCGGAGATGTGACAGAAGGCAATGCCATGCGGCCACATCAGGGACCCAGATATAAAATCAATGACACCTATCACCATTATCTCCCATGATTAGATCCACTTACTTTCCATTGACTATTTCAACAACACCGTCTTCCTTACTTACAGACTGTTTTCTCTGTCTAATAGCAAATTGAGTACGGCTTGAGTACGGTTCTTTTGCATTTTCATCTTGTGTCTTTATGACATTGTATGAATGCTCATTGAAAACCTTCCATTTAAAAATATTCTCATACTTTTGTAGTGCTTCTGTTGATCTAAAAGTTGTACCTAAATTTGTATTACCCTTTTTTATGTTACAATCAGATTGCAACTGCTGTGTGATGAAAATGTCACAGCAATTTCTTTTGTCAACTTGACAAAAGAAATGAACAGAAAACATCAATTACTGAGCAGAACCAGCTGTATAGCTTCAAGGAAACACAACCTTTCTGGTAAAGGGTTATAGAGGGGCCCCTGACAAGACGTCATCCTCTAAGCGGTTTCAAGGTCTGCCATTTTGAGAGCCAATTCCCTATAGAAAGTCCTTCCGGTTAGTGTTTTCCAAATAAGGCGAGCCCTACAAAATCATAGCTGGTGCTGTGATTGACTTTCCTAACATTATTGACACTTGGGAGGTTTTGCAGCTGTGAGCAAGGATAGAAGGCAAATAAAAATTAGAAGGATTGAATAACGTGTGTTTATGTAGTGTCTGATGTCATAATAGGCATTTCATTTGTTAAGAGACTCTATTTAGACAGGATTTCACAAACGATCTTGGTTGATCTTGGTAACAATCTTGTTAATGCAATAAATAGCATTTAGTTTACATATGAGTTCTTTTCGGTGCTGCAGAACACTGAAAAAAAAAATAAAATTCCTAAATATTTTGACCTTATGTTCTAGCATTAATTGTTTAAAATATATTCAAATGACCTGATCAAATGAGCAGAGCTTACACAATAAAGCTGTCATTGTCTAGGACAGCATATTCTCAAAGTCAGTGTAAAATAAATCAAACACTCAATAAGAAAAGTAAAGCCGAATACACACATGCAAATATTGTCTTTGGAAAGGATCTTTCACGATCCTTTCCAAAGACAAAAGACTGCACGATGAATGAACGAGTGTTGTACATACAGCACCAATCTGCTCAATGGAGAGGGGAGGGGGAGAATGACGGAGTCCCACCCTGCTGCGCGCTCTCCCCCTTCCCTTGTATTACGATCGTTCGTCGTCCATCGTCCGTGGATCCGCCAGGACGGTCGTTCAGACAATGAACCACGGGTGCTGTACCCACGCCCAATTCTCGCCCGATATCAGCCCTGAGCCGATTATTGGGCGAGAACCATTGGACGTGTGTACATATCTTAAGACCATCTTGTAATGGTCTCGTCAGCTTGGTCAACGTAAACACTGAGCTACAAAGAAATTCCAGAAGATATATATCAATATGGTTTGCTTTAACCTGATAGTATGTCCAAAATGTAAAGTATATATTACAGTTATAGTAATATGCCATCATTATTTTACAAATCTTTTGTCTTCTGCATAACTCGAATTTAACATATGAATAGTACCCCAATGCGCTAAAGCAATGGAGTTACCACTGTAGTGCACTACAACAGTAAGTCTAGTCTTGGTGTGCCAGAAAAAATGGTGCATTGCTAGAACAAATTAGAGTGGCTGCCTTAATGCAACAAGACTTCTTGATCTGAATGGGCCATTAGAGATGTTTTAATCCTAGACCTAGAAGTTAGGTAGGGCATACTGGGTCTTCTTGTTCAACAGCTGCATCCTTTGTGAACACAGTCAAGTATCACTGTGAAATTGGTTTGCAATTTGTAGAAAAAAATAAATAGTAGCTAAATAGGATGAATCACCTACAGATTTTAACAAACTTAAATTATATTGTGTTTCAACAATGCAGGATTTCTTATCTGCTGGCACCTGGCAAACAAAAAGCAGAGTAAATTTTCAGTCTACAAATAGATCAAGGTATTTTGTTGTAAACACATGAGCGTCCAAGCTTGCTAGAGCCAGCAGACATCAGGAAACCACTTATCTGTTTTCAACATGAAGTGGGATTGATTTCGCTCCAAGCCAAAAGGTCAGGGAGAGCGCTAACTTTTGCAAAAATCAGAATGATAACATTTGATTTGCTTTGTTTAAAATGGCACATCCCAAATGCACAATTGTGGTCATGTTTTGGTTGTTTATCAGCTTGTGTTTCACTGTTGCCACCCATCAATTTCTTTAGTTTCCGGGACAATTCAGCACTCTTGCACAGTATTGTATTACAAGGAAAGGGAAGAGGTTGGGGGTTTATGGTACTTAATGAACACTACTTTACAGCACAAAAAGAATACCCTGATCTGAGCAGGAAGCGGTTATTCTGGACACAAGCATCCCATAACAAATGGCTGTTAATACAAGTCCATCCTGAAAAGGTGTATTGTTGGGCAGGAAATTGGACAAAGCAGAATTAAGTAATTACAGGCATAGGCAAACAAAGGAACAGAAGTGTTATAATATGTTCCTAGTTTGATCATTAAAAAGTCCAGTTAAATTTGAACTCTAGGATAGGCAAATATTGTTAAATATACATGTGGCACGTGTATTCTTGTTTGAATCTTCTCAAATAATATAGGCATTATTCTCATGTACACTATAGACGTCTCAAGAACAATATATAGTTACTATGTAATCCACAACTCTTGTAAAGTAAACAAAACTTCCTGTACTCTTTCACTAAAATAAATCCTCCTGGAATTGTGTTTCTCGTGTCCCCCCTCCCAGACATTGCAGCTAAATATGGGAGGGTTTTAGCAGCAGAGGCTGTGCTGTCAATCCAGAAAGCAGTGGTATGGGATAGATGTGCCCAGGTACTATTGGACAAACTACAAGCTTGTGAATCAGCAGCCTAAGTACTGATCTCTACACCCCCTGAAATATTTTTTTCCCAACTATACTGCAGACAGAGCCTACATAAAAGTGCCAGGGTTTTCTGGGACTTACAGGACTGGAACTTGCAGTAAGTGCTTGAGTGCAAGTATTTTGTTTATAACTGAAGGCTATAAATTCTATAATATTATAATTATTAACCCATGCAAATCACACATGGGATGTACCATGCACATTTGTAAAGTTTACATTTATTAAATGCCTTTACATTTAACACATGACTACATTTTAGGATCCTGCTATAGAATAAAAAATGAAGGTGTGCCAAATGTTCCATGTGGAATTTGGTTGGCTTGCATATTTATAGAAATTTTGTATTTTGATAGAAGGAGATAAATCAACCTGTTTCCAAGTTCATCACTAACCTCAAATATGAATAATATAGTAGAAAGTATAAATTGTTTCTTTGCCCCATACAAAGACT
>NC_092865.1:29164579-29234440 GCF_032062135.1 Pyxicephalus adspersus | reverse complement strand
CATACACTAAGCATGCCTCTAAAGTTTTGCTGTGCTCTCCTCAATAGGAAAGTATAATGGTTGTCCCTGCTCAGTCATTCAATGAATGCTGCTTTCATTAAATCAAAAGTAAAAAGGGTAAGGTATCACCAGAAAGATGAAGAACCTATATCCGACTACAAAAGTATTAAAGTTCTGTTTTCTATGCCAGTTTATAATAAATAACTCATATCCCAGTCATCCTTATTAAAGTGTACCTAAACTCAGAAATTTCACTTTACAATAAAGGGTAGACAACCCTTTTATGTAAAGTAAAAATTATGGGTCTTTTTTTTTAAGTGTAAAGGGTGCAGCACCACCCCATAATTCTCAACCGCCTAGGTGATCGAAAATGAACTGGAGCACAAAGCTTCCTACGTCACGCATCCCGGGAGGCTCCTGGGTGCTCCTTCTGTGCATGCACACAAGCATTTCAGGCATGTGCAGAAGGAGCCTTTTCGCGCAAGCAGAAAAACATGCTGATCTCACGCATGCGCAGTGAGATCGGCAAATTTTTTTCCAACCTCCCGCTTGGGATGGCTGACGGGGGATGAAGAACCAGGAAGAAGAGGAGAAGATGTCGGCGCAGTTTTCAGTTTCTCTTTAAGCTAAACTGTTTTAACAAGCTAAAATTTTAGTTAACTTGTGGTTCATGTTGCTACAGCTAATGCTCATAACAAACATAACAAATCCTTAAAATATTTTTTTGTAGAATGTTGGGTAACTTGCAGCTGGTACTGTTGCAAACAGCAGTAGACCACTCCATGCTGTGTCACAAAACGCTCCATGTGTTTTACTGCTGATGCTGTGCCATCTTTACTTTCATTTACAAAAAATAACGAATTATGTAAGTGTCGCTTTAACTTCATTCCAGCTGTCCTGTGTGAAGAATTTTTGTGTAAACACTGCAGGATGTTCTATCAGTGACAGGATCGCCGGCAGTGATAGTAATGGCAGCCTAAAACAATAGGCCAAGGTATAATATTGTGCTTCCAGGAAACATTGCCGAACAGATTATACCGTAAATCATACATACCTCTTTTTCACTTTGACAGGGGTCTTCCTCTACACATTTCAGATTTATGATATGGACCTCTTGGGGATAACGTATTGTTCCTTTGCTTGCGCAGCCAGATAAAACATTGTAGCTTTCCAACAAGGCTTGGACGGGGTGAGATTCAGTAACAGGTGAGAGCCGACATAGAGCTTCGGGGATAGGACCTAAAACACATAAAGAGGAAGCATTAAGTACACTGTTCTTATTGTAAGTACCATCAACAAAGTATAACAAATCTCCTTATCCACATGACTTCATTGCAGCTTGCAGCTCGGAGGAACTATGTAATAACTGGATTGTTGAAAACCTAAAGAATTATGTGACTTTCTATACCCATAGTGCAAATGATGCACAAAAACATGGTGAAGATGTATGAAGAATTGTATCAACAGAGTTTTTTTTATGAAAAATACAGATAAAGGACAAACACTCTGAACAAAGTTTGGTCTCACTCATCTTTACAGCTGCACCTTAGCAAACTTGACAAAAATTCAGTTTACAGTTCTGCAGTGTGAAACTACAGTGTGAAAATACATTTTGGCATGTGGTGCCACATGGTATGGTCTAACTTGTGTCTCATGACAGTGTACAGTGTACCCAGTGTACACCACAACGCATGGTACCACTTCTTTTTGTGCCCTGCCATGATGAGTGTAGTGCAAAGATAATGTGGCCGCATAGATGTCAACCAGGGACCCTCTACCCTTACTGATATTGTGATAACAAGGCTTGTGGTTTACCAGTCTGTGTTTTAGGTTATCTCTATATTAACACCATTCAACAAAGTGTATGAATAAAAAGAAAGCATTGTGGTGTCACAGATGCACAGTGCTTATGGAACATGCTATAAATAAGGCTAAAATTTATGAAAGCAGTAAGGCTAAAGTTATCAAAAATACATTCATATAAAATATCATATAATGACGATTACAGATATATACCCATAGCTAACAATATTTGTGAGATCACAGATCTGTCAGACTAGGTTACTGAGCCAGAATGGGCAGAAGGTCCATTCACTATATACCAGGCTATGTTCTCCTAAACCTACTGCTGTCAGATTCTCATGTGTCTGCTTCTCTGTAATGCGTAACTTCCTCTCTGAGAGGAAGAATGCAAATGTTATAGTTTAGAAAGTACTTCTTTTAACTTGATTTATTATTAAATAACACTTTATTTTAATAAAAAGTGAGCCTTTTAGTGGGGCTTCCCTGCACCGCTAACTTTAAATTCTTGTTTTTATCTAGGGGTAACATAATGAGCAGGTATAACTACTTTATTCTTAACTCTCTGCGCAGGCAATATTTTTCTCTGATCTCCATTTTTCTTTAATTCTTACTCTAGGTTGTGAGCAGGCCCTCACTCAGTGGCCCTGATTTATTAAAGTTCTCCAAGGCTGAAGAGAATACACTTTCACCAGTGAAGCTGGATGATCCAGCGAATTTGAAATGGATCTGGTCCAGAATTGAAAACATTTGCTAACAAATACCTAATGACTTTTAGGAAAACCACTCCAGATTTTCTGTATCACCCAGCTTCACTGATGAAAGCGTATTCTCTCCAGCTTTAGAGAACTTTAATAAATCAGGGCTAGTGTCCTTGCAATGGGCCTGATTTATTAACGCTCTCTAAGACTGGAGAGAATACACTTTCATCAGTGAAGTTGGGCAATTCAGCAAACCTGCAATGGATCGGGTCTAGGATTCATGATGAAAGTGTATCATCTCTGGCCTTGGGGAGCTTTAATAAAACAGGCTCAATGAAGGACTGCTGGTCCTGCATTGTTCATGATGACATTCGAGTGATGGTGCAGCAAAGAGAATCACCCAAACAAGATAACCCACTTAAGGGGACCAGTTGTGTGCCATGAGGTAGCCTACAGGAGTATGGAATAAGGTAAGCAATTTTTTTTATACTCCTCCTAGACATAAACAAGCATTAAACCCTTGCAATTTGAATGGATACTTACTGCAAGTATATATTTTCCATAACTCAGGTTTAAAATGGTATAGGTTTGCTGAATCCCCAAGCTTTACTGATGAAAGTGTATCCTCTCCAGCCTTGGAGCTATAATAAATCAGGCCCAGTGAGTCAGTTATATCCTGGTACCGGTCTTACCCTTTTTAGTTCTATACGAAGAAAACCTCAAACATTTTGACTTTAGGAATAATGGAGGCTACAGGATTCCATATTTGTAAGTAGCAACCTCCTATACCATATATAAATACTAAACTGTTTATTTAAGAATCCATAAATGAAGGAAAATATCCACGGTAGGCTTTTATGCAGTTAAAGCAAGGAGGGGGTCTGATTACATTGATATATGGTTTAGGTTCCCACGTGCAGTAAGAATTAAATGAAGCACAATCATACCTTATCCTTGTTCTGTGACGAGCTTCCAATAATCGGTCCTACAAACATTCTTATTTTTGTCAACTACATTGCCACAATTTCAGAAGGACAAGTGACCAAACACACAGTTGAGTAAGTGGCAATTTGTGTAAGTGTGCTTGTCATTTACATTGAAGGATACTTGACAGATACTTAGGCAGAGGAGAGAGTGACTCTGACATATATGTCACTCAGTTATGAGGTCTGATAATAATCATTGGCACCAAAAATTCCAGGCACAGAATGAAAAACCAAACAAAACAAGGCTTAACTTGAGACAAAGTGAACAAAGAAGCACAAATGAAAATTGTTTGTTACCATGAAATGTATCCTTTTACAAAAGGAGATGTATTTTCTGCCCCTAAAGAAAGTTCGAGATTCCAACAGAAAGTGTGTGCCAAGTACTATAGCTTTTTGTTTGCTTTATAGAGAGGAGGAATTAAATTACAAGCCAACACAATGATTTTATAATAATGCTAGCTTGCTTATTAAGCATTTTTGCAGCTATTAGTTTCTACCTAGAATATTCAAGTATACTTTATGTGTTCTTCATTCTTTATTTTGGTCCTAATTCATTTACCAAAAGTGTTGTTAAATATAGTAGTTTAAAGCAGATGTCCACCCAAAAATCAAAATATCAATATGTCATGAGTAGGGGAGCCCAGATGCCCAATTCCCCCTCTAGCTGCCCAGCCACCTTCTAAACACCCTCAATGTAACCTCCCACAAGCCCCCAAAAATGACACAAAACCCACTGCTGGATTAAATGGCTGAAAACAGCCGCTTTATTAACTTACAATAAACGTAAATATACATATCAAAAAATAAATTTATGCATAATTCTCAACAACCATGACATCTTCTCATGTAATATAATTTTTTTACCTAAATATCCCCAAAACTTCCAACACAATAGTCCCTCCCTTTAAGTACCCAAATGAACCCCCAGAATCCTTTAACCATCTTAACACTTGGCTCTTGGTCCTCAAGGCGGGCCATCCTTTTACCACCTCCAAATGGGGTTTGCCAATCCCTAATTATTATGTCCCCAGCCATACTACACTAACGTTACCCATAACAAAGCAGCCCCTTCACCAGCATCCATATTGTAGTTACCTGTTCTGTAACCTCTCCACCTTCCGGATACACCCCACCTAAGGTGATTCCCCACTGCCCAAACAAAACTTGGATACCACCCTTGAGGACCTGCCAACTGCCCAAGCCTATAAATCACAACCACAGACCTGAGACCCCCCCCCCCCTTCCATGCATGTCCAGCCCTCCACCTGTGGCCTCAGCCCTCAGCTCCAGTCTTCTCTCTTTTATGACTGCCATACTGTAGCTGCACATGTCCATCATGCTCCCCAATCTGCTGATTCCCAGACTAGTATGTTCCAGGGTTCAGGAACTAACTTGGCAATGCTACAAATCAATGCACATAGTATAAAAAGCTGGCTCCTGTGACAAAGACAGATATCTATATATTAAGAGATATTTTAAATATCTCCTAGTTAGTTAGTTAGTTTAATTCCATGGACAGGTATAAAATAAGAAGCATCTAAATACAGGAAGTCTCTGCAGCTTCTACAAAGACCATGGTTATGTGGTCAAAAAATGTCAAATGCAACTTTAGCAACTGTGACAAATATTTTGGATTTAAACCACCTTCTGACAATAAGGCCTCTACAAAACATTAGAAACAAGTGGATTTTGATATTTTACATTTTTTGTCTCTTTAGTCAGTGGTGCGGCTAAGAGAGTGTGCCAGAGCCCTACATCACAGTGGCTTGGTCCGTATTTGTAAAACAAAAGCACCAAAGGTTTTGGATATCCTATGGAAGACAGTGTCTTAAAATGCTTCATATAAAAAGCACCCAGATTATAAAAACTGGATAAAGCATCAATAGTATATCTATTACTAAGGGCACCGCCTGACTAGAAGCCCCAAACCAGTGCCAACTTTCCCCTAGCAGCTGCACATACAGCTATCTCATTCTGTCACCTTTTATTTTAGCCTAGTAAAACATATGGCACAGAAAAGAAATATATTTTTTCTTATTTTCTTTATAGACCATCCTCCTTCATGTGATAAAAAGTTCATAATAAACGTTTCTTTTTATTTATTTTAAGTTTTTCCTGACCATTGTAAAATATCTTTTCTTCACTTACAAGGAGTAAAAACAAATTATAAACTGTAATCTGGCTACAGAAAAAGGCACATGTGTACTATGTATATAAAAGAGGAAAATCACATTAAAGGATTCTTCAGACCTGTAACATCTCAGTTTACCACATGCCTCAATAATGACTGTAGCAATAATTTCCAGATTAGCAAATTACAAATCTTTACACTGATAAACTGACAGATATCAAGGTACAGTTTATGGGGAATTCCCTAGTCTAAAACATGGTTCATAGCCAACATACTCGTAATATATGCCTTGTAATTGAACATACTCATTAGGATTAACAAAAAAAAAACACCTTTCCATTTGAAAGCCATCAGCATGTTTTTAGTTCTCCAATCAAACCTAAGATCCCCAAAATGATAAACAGTAGGCAGTTGACGCCTACAAGGCCCTACATCCACATCATCAACATAGCTAACCAAATCTGTTCAAGATTAGACTATAAGTATAAGAAAATTTCAAGTAACTTCTTTTGCCTCAAAACGTTCAGCAATGTGGACTTGGCACACAAGTTAACTGTTCTAAGTGATTGTTAAAGTAAAACCAGTTTTTGCCTTTATATACCACATTAAAACAAGAACTATGCCTTGCCATTGAAAATAGTGGTCAACCCACACCTGGACTTGACAACGCCTGGCACTATGTTCCAGTTAAAAAGAGCCTTTAAATTATAGCTAGATAGGTAATTAAAAATGAAAATATTATTTTCAAAAGAGTAGGTTTGTAAAATCACTAATATTAAATATTTATTAAAACAATATTAATAATAAAAAAAATATATGCAATCCCAGTCCTCAAAAGATTTGTGTAGCCCCCTCCTTAGTACATGATGTTACAGGACAACAATGATCAATCAAGACCAAGACAGCTTCCTTTTTGTATGATTAATATTATCATTACTACCTATTATTTAATGAGTTATTTTTTTTATACTTTTAATACTTGCTTAGCTTTTATAAAGCAAGATATGGGGACAGCATAAAAAATATATGTACTCCACCAACTGCTCCACCAATCACCAATCAGTATCACTCATGGGAAATAGGTTGAGATACAAGATTACTCCCCCCACCTCCTTCGGGGCAAGGTCTTCCCCTCCTCCTGTGTCATTGTCTGTATCTGTCTGTCATTTGCAACCCCTTTTTATTGTACAGTGCTGCGTAATATGTTGGCGCTATATAAATCCTGTTTTTTTCATTATTATTAATAATATTATTAGTATTATTAATATTGTTGTTAATAATAATCATAATAATAATAAATAATAAACATAATTTCCAAACTTTTGATTGATATTTATTTACACATCTGATTCGTCCAGATATAACTGAGGACTCAAAATCAATTGTTTTGCTTTAGTCAACTGTTAAGTTCATTCACTTTGGATTGATCCCTGAGCCTTGTGCATCCATGACTACTTGGAAGACTGTAAAGGACATTAACAACAAGATGGTCCTGTGCCTACTGGACAGTGAGAAATTTATGATTAAATGAAACACAGGATATCTTCTCATATTTGCAAAGTTGGTTTTTCTAATATATGAAAGAACTTACCCTTTAAATAACTGTACCTAAGGAAGGAAAAAAATTGGCTATGAAATAATTTTATCTTCTGGATACAGAAAACTGAAATCATTGGTTTACTTTAAACGAGGAAAGCCTATTCTACTTGTCATTTCATAAACTGCCTCTGATTGCATTATCACAATAAAAACTCTGCGTAAAGTGTAGAACAGTTTGGTTGGTGACAATGTGCACTATTGTTTTGATAAAATGACATCAGTGCTTGCAGTCTGTCATCTCCTCTGCTTGCAGGCAGCTCTCGTTAATCAAAGCTGTGTTTTTCCAGCTCACAGTAACAGAAGAGGCCTCTCAAATGTAATAAACAAAAGATTCCGCAGGAGAGAAACCATAGGGTGGGGGGTTTGTCTGAAATGCATACACATTTCCCCAAGTGATAAATCTTTTATGGAATGGAGGTTTAATTCTTGGATATTACCCAAAGACTTCCAAGTAAACCTATTTAGGGGGCACTGAGACAGTTTTGTATATTAAATGTAATGGTAACCAGCTGTGCATTAGACACAGACCGCCGTGTGGCTGATCAAAATCTTCAACTAACTGTATAAGCAAGAGAATGTACAAATTTCCATTGCTACATATGCTCTCTCTTGGTTTGGAGTAGCAATGCAGTAACATGATGTATAGCGATATATGGGGCAATGTCTACTCTTTAGACACAGATTTGGGAGGATCAAAAAGTGGAACGTACTTTAGCAGAACTGGGTTAGAGTGCAAAAGAAGCAAAGATATATAAATTATAGTTATTGTTCTTTAGTCTGAAGGGAAATAATGCAAAGAATAAACCTCCATTGATGAGTTAAACGCTTAGGCAACAGTGAAGGGTCTCCAACTTCATCAACATAGACAACGGCAAGAATATCACATGACTGTATGTTTCTCCTTTCACCTGCAGATCCCAACTTCTATTTAAAATGGAACTCGAGCCATAAAAACTGCATGCACAATTAGAATGCATAAATGTAAATTACCTTACCTGACATCCTGCACATCAAGTTTTATAATTACAGTACTTAACCTTTTTTCACTTTGTTCTTTATTCATTCACTTCAAGTGTATGTAAATGTATGTAAATCCTAGCAAAAGTTTTGTTCTTGGGTTTGGATAAACTTTTACTTTTATGAATTTATTTAGTTTTATAAAACCAGATACAATTTGCCTATTGTTTTAGGCCAACAAATGGATATTTTCAGAGGAGCTCAAGGCTTTGGCCTTTTATCTAATAGCTAATATCACTAATAATAATGCCTAATATCTAATACTTAATACACAACGGCCGATGCACCTATGATTAAAATAATATATTGAATCTGAAGTTACTGCAATAGTTGACTGATTGCAATCAATCTGTTTTATGCTACATCCCTACTTCCTAATGTCCGGAAACAAACATATAACTCAGGTCATGCACATGAACTTTATGTGCCCCTTTTCGCTCATTTTCCTGCATGTGTTCACCATATGCAAAAAAGGTCCTCGTAGACTTGTAGATTGCAAATCTTTCCACCCTGACAGAAAACAGTAGAGTCCTTTCATATGCACGTCTTGAGATAGAACATCTTCGAGACCTACTTATGTTCTGAACTTAAACTGAGCTCATACTGATCACTGCAAGCTTCCATACTGTTCCATTACCTACACTAAACAGGTCTTCCAATCTTCCAGTTCCATGTATATGCTGGTGTATTGCCTATGTCACTTATATTTGTATACTTTCTGTATTCCCACTAGTACACATAGACTTTCTAAAAATGCATTATCTTTTTACCCTAGACCCCGTCAACCAACGCAATTGGAGTATTTACACTGACCACCAATCTAACAAGGGCATTAACACTGACTGCTGTCTCCATGAGTGCATTTTCATTGGCCATCAAATAAAGTGCTTTCACAGGGGTTCTGTCTCTTCCACTGGCCACTGACTTTGTATGGCACAGATAGGATCTGCTTACTGAGCACCATAAAATGGGTGAAAACAGGCAATGTTAAAAGGTTTAAATACATGTGCCATATAGACCACTAGCCAAAAATAGCATAGCAGCTTGTTAATAGGGATGCAAAATGTCAGATGCCTCATGAGTTGCTTTAGAAAGGATAAGTTAGGCTGACCATTGGTTTGTCTATAAAAAATGTGCTATGGGGACCAGGGATTTACATTTACACTTGTAATGTGAAGCACCATGAGTAATTTATAGAGGTAAAGGTTAAGGAATGAAATAAAAAAAACAATTTGACATTAGTAGCCAAATAAAGTTTCTAAAGTACTCCAGTCAACCTCAATTGCTCTTTTTACACACCAAGTACTTAGGCAATATGTATTTTGTTTTTACATTTATTACACAAACCTTGGCTAGATTTAGACATATTTTGGATTCATGTCTACCAGCTACAAAATCATGTATTATAAGGATATCTCTTGCCTAAAAAGGAATGTTCAGGTTCATTGTTTCACTATTTTTGGATATATTTGCTGGCTATCTAATAAACTATTTTATCAGAAAGAAAAACGTGACATTTCAAATTATACCAAATACACACAAAAGAGATTTGAAGCCAGCTGGTCTGCAATTAGGAATGATAGGTCAGATAGAACAGCTTTTCTAGCTAAGTTAAGGGCATAGGAAAAAAAAAAGAAAAGTTGAATTCCACAGGTATCTATAATACACATTAGCTTAGAACAGACAAAAGCAGCTGAGTTCTCTAAAAACCAAGGCTACATGGAGAGATAGTTACACTCAATGATAGATTGTAACACTTTCAGAGGGAATTTAGTGGAATGTAATGAATGTCAACTTGAAATCTGTAGGTAAACCCAACATCTCCCTCCCTGCATTTGTATTACATAGAAGGCTGGTGCTATGTAGTACAGAAAAGGGAACTGCCAAGAACTGATTGTCAGTGAATTCAGTGCAAAGGAGGTTACAAGGACACTGGATTTCTACTACGATTGATGGGGCATTTTCTGTATTTGCAGAAATTGAATTTAAGAGAGAAAAACAAATGTAGCCATTGCATCTAAGGACGTGTATGTTACATTTCATCATTGGTTTATTTACACTTTAACAATATTAGTTGTCGGAATCAAGCAGAATACCTTTCCGCCAACCTTTAAAGGTTGTCAGGCTTGCATACTGGTAAAACTATTACATTAAATGACACATATCCACAAACTAAATTTTTTCTTAAAGGTTTAAAATAAAAAATGAACCTCCATTTTTTTTCTTTCTTCAAATTTTTAAACATATGCCTACCTACAATGTTGCCCTCATTTTAAGGAGAGTACATACAGGAAACTTAGGTTTTCTGTATGTGAACGATAACATGAAGGTTGTTCCAGCATACCCACGTAGGAGTATTTTAGGGCCACTGGATGACAGACATTAGGGAGTAAGGCAGAACAGTGCAGTACCCCTATTTCTGGATACAAATACTAACTACCCTGAAAACTGAGATATCGGTTCCAGAATGACAGTCAGCATGGTCAGACAGTAGGAAAAACAAAATTATAAGCCAATTACAGACGTTCCTCATAATTTATATTAATATCATGCAAACTTCCAAGAAAAGCAATTTATTTTTTGAAATTGTGTGTACTAAGTAGAGAAAGTTTATTTTTCTAAGAAAATGTGATAATTTGGCACAATAATGCAAAATGTGGATTTGACTTGTACTGGAAATTAGCAACATTGGCTAAAAACTCATTTGAACGGGAATTTATTATTATTATTATTATTAGTAGGTGAAAGTGACAGGACCTGGAAATGTTCTGAATATGGGGGGTGAATGAGAGGGCCGAGTCAAAGGTGACACCAAGACAACGTGCCTGAGGGGAGGGCCGAATAACCTAATGGTCGTACTCACGTGTTAGAAATCTATAGCTTTCATATTATGTCCCAGCTAGACGTTTAGCTGCAGGTTATCTGCCTGTCTATGGGATGACATATGTCTAATTGAAAACACATTTGACCATAAATATCTGAAACTGTAGAGTGACTTTAGCATTCTGTCATCAGTTAAAAATGAGGCTTAACTAGCTGTTAATGAATCCAGCATGTAAAGTATTTTGTGTTATTGAATTCTCTCTGACGTCTGGCATCCATACTTAAGATTTAAAAGCAAATGTAAAAAAACAAAATGGGTGAGAGAAGGGGAATCATCTTCTGGATTATTTGATTAATAACATACAGCTGATATATTGGTGTACAGATCACTGGAATATGATATTGAATAAAACATTAATGCCTTTGTGGATGTTATTTGATAATTCACAAGAGGCTGAAAACAGAAGGGAAGAGAGTCACTTTAGGACAAGAATAGTATATGACCTTCTCTTTAAAACAGGCCTAGAAATCCTATAGCAACCATATACTTGATTTCTACCAAATGTAAAACATTCATCTTAAAGCGTACCTAAACTCAGAAATTTCACTTTACATAAAAGGGTAGACAACCCATTTACGTAGTAAAAAAGTAAAAACTCTGTGCAACACTTTTTTTTCAAATAAAAAAGGGGGCAGCACCGCCCCCTAATTCTAGACCGCCTAGGTGATTGAGAATGAATGGGAGCACAAAGCCTCCCAGGATATCTAGGTCACGCATCCCAGGAGGCTCTTGAGTGCTCCATATGCACATGCCCGAGCCCGAATCTTATTTCTCACCCTACGTCACCCGATCTTGTGCCTGGGTCGGGTGACGTAGGATGAAGAACAAGAAAGAAGAGCAGAAGATGGCGGCGCCCTGAGCGCTGGCTCCGAGACCAACATTGGGACGACGCAGGACACCCCTGGAGCAATTGGACTGCACTGCGGGATTGAATGTTAGTGTATTTTTTTTGACGTTTTCAGTTTAGTTCCTCTTTAAATGCATGCCTTTAAAACGCATTGAAGCAAATGGACTGACTGTTCCAGGATCTTGTAAGTTGTCCTCTTTTCTCTCTTATGTACACTCCCAGTGCCTTTTACTGATATCTTATTAATACCTTTTTTTCTTGTAGAATAAGGTGTATTTGCATAATGCACTATGTTCATTTATAGTTTCTTTTTGTTTCTTTGCGTTCCTTTTCTTTTACCTTTGTGTTCCTTCTTGTCTGTATTGTTTCATTTTTTGTATGAAATTGTATGAAGGTATAAAGGTAATAACTCCTTCTCAATGCCAACTCCACACACTCTGCAGGCCTTTTGCCTCTATTTGTTCAAGCCTTCTACATTGCCAGTTAGAGATACAAGATGAAGACACTGCCCCTGATTTATTAAAGATCTCCAAAGCTGGAGAGAATACACTTTCATCAATAAAGCTGATGATCCTCCAAACCTGGAACAGATCTGGTCCAGGATTGAAAACATTTGCTAACAAATAGCAAATTACTTTAGTAAATAAATTCCAGGTTTTCTGGATCACCCAGTTTCACTGATAAAACTGTATCCTCCCCAGCCTTGGAGAGCTTTAATAAACCAGGCTTAATGGCCATCTTTTCTTAGGTTTGTCATGGTTTAACAACCCTTACAGAAGTCTTAATATCCTACAACATACAGATATAATGCCTTAAACGTTTCACAGGAAACCGTTTATTGATGTAGTACATACATAACAGGGAAATCTGAAATTCACATATTCCAAGCACACAAATATTTCCTATTTAATGAGAAGGTCTAAGATGCAAAAGAGCTTTTTTTTCCATTTTGTATGCCATTTCAGAACAACAGAAAATGGCTTTGTGTAATGATGGAAATGGCCCTGAGGAAGAGTTTCTGCATTTTTCACCATCAGTTTGTCCATAAAGGGAAGGGCTGAACATAACTCCAATCAAAAAAATGCTATAATTACAGTAATTTATAGACGCATGACAAAGGTCAACAGCAATGACGATTTGAAGGAATACAAGAGACCTAATAGGTCATCAAAGATGATGTAATGTAAACATAATAAACTTTTACAGCCGGCAGCAGTACAATTATTATAATGGACGATTTGTCTGCTTCACTCATACTTTTGGCAGCTTAAAGCCAAGATTTGAAATCCTATGGATAGAACATAAAAATACATAGCCCAATATCAGGAGATATGAAACGCTGCTTGCTAAAAGTCAATGATCATCTATATGTTACAGGGTAAACTGTAAAACATACACACGTCAAAAGGAAGTTAAACTGTGGTTAGTTTAAATAAATGCTGTGATGTCTATAAACATTCACTGATGAGTTCTTGCAAGCCTGAAATATCTGTGTGCAAGCTGGCTGAATGGCTCAGCATTTTTAGATTGAAATGGATCTAAACCTAAACTCTAATGTAGATCTAATCCTCAACTGGATGGCTTTTGTTTGTTAAAGAACTACAAATCTTCAACAATTCTCATGCTTTATTTTCACTGTTGACTTATTATTTTTTTTTATTTATTCTATCTGATCTTCTGCAGCCTTTTTGGGTCAACTCCACATCTTTGGTCTGGACATGTGCATTAAGAGTGTGAAGTGGCACAGATGCTAGTAGTCTCCAGCAAATGCTAGCAGTCTCCATAGTTGCACAGGAGCACAACTGGGAGACCCAAGGAAAAGACACAACAAGTCAGAAGGCAGAAACACCACCTATTATATACTGAAGGAAGCAGATTTAAAAAGCAACGAAAAACAACTTTTATATTTATTTTAGGTTAAGGCAGGCTTTACCCAGACACTGCAACCTGCCTTAAACTGGCAATATGCTCTTTAGAGCTAAATTAAAAAGCAGATATAAAAGACAATCAACATAATTATGTTATCATTATTACATCATAAAACATAATTTTTATTGCAAGCTGTGTTATTACTTTGTTTTGACCTGGAATTAGCCACTTGCACAGACTGGGAGTAGAGAAGCTAGCTGCCAATTGGTTGAACTGCTTTTGTTTTTACAAAAGATATTGTGAAAATAGAAGAGAATAGAGTAAGCTCATAAATCTGATGTTTCTTCGTTGTCCAGTGATAGGATGGGTGGTAAGGACAATACCTGAAAAGGTAGCTTATCTACAGCAGAAAAAATTAGGTCTCTTGCCCTGGCACAGGGATGTTTTGTGTGTCAGAGCTATGTAAATTGCAGAACTAGATAATCCGTTATAAAAATCCTTAGGCATAAAAAAATTACAAAAGATATTGTGAAAATAGAAGAGAATAGAGTAAGCTCATAAATCTGATGTTTCTTCGTTGTCCAGTGATAGGATGGGTGGTAAGGACAATACCTGAAAAGGTAGCTTATCTACAGCAGAAAAAATTAGGTCTCTTGCCCTGGCACAGGGATGTTTTGTGTGTCAGAGCTATGTAAATTGCAGAACTAGATAATCCGTTATAAAAATCCTTAGGCATAAAAAAAACAGGCCCCAGATGTTCATTTTATTTGAGTATTGGCTTGCTTGAAGTTCTGATTTAATTATATAATCAATAAAGAAACTTTCAGCTACCCTTCCCACTTACCATTCCGTGAAAGTCATAAATGAGGGCAGTAACCATGCAGAAACCAACAAAATTCTTCCTACCTAACCCTATCCACACATTTGGGCACTCTATTATGAAAACCCAAACTGCAACCAGTATGTCAGTATTTTAGACTCCCCGCTGTCCTGTTTCACTGATGGTCAATGCGGCTGCCCATTAGCATAATGGATCCACTGCTTGTTGTTGGAGTGCCATCTTCCTAGCCTCAATCTGTTTTGCAGATATACTGACCATGTCTGTGCCTTGGAGTGCTCTAAAATGAATATTAAAATATGTGAAGTCACCTAGAGGTGTCCACTATTGTATGCAATATGTACTGTATGTACAGAAATAAGCACCAATACTTTTCTCAAGACTGAGCCACTTTAACCATTATTTGAGCTGCAGCCCAACTAGCAAAATGATTTTGCTAACCATGGCTGGATCCTGTAGAAGATGCATATGTGTATCAAGAGACACATCTGTGTTATGAACCGTGGCTTTCGTTATATTTTTACATAAAAAAGTGTAGACAGACTGGTTCATGTCTTTGTGACAGCAGAGTATGCAATAAGACATACTGACATATTGTGTCCGCTCTATTTTATTGTGCAGACAGATAATTATCAGTATCAGACCATTGTGCTCTAGGACAACTAACATTGCATCTCAGCTTATGTAGAAATATACTGGCATCACCAGTTGGCTGCATTTGCTCCTCCGTCGTTTCCACCCCAAGGCTGGAAGGTTCTAGCCAATTCTTGAAAAATGTATCCTTTCTACAACACAATGTGGAAGTGTGCCACCACAAGACACTATTAAAGTGTTGCAATCAAATCTCACCATTTAGGAACTTTCCCATAAAAAAAAGGAAAGAAAGAAAGCCTTTCAGCCAGATTTCTATAGGCGTTAACTGAGGAAGGAATTTTATAATCAGTCACCGGATAAGTTCTGACAATACCACATGGAGAAACATCCTGAGGATCTAACACAACATTTTTATCTACAAATAATGAACTGGGAGGAAAGCTGAATGAAAGTTAAGAAGAGAAAAAATGTGCAGAATTCATTTGACCCCACACTTCAGTAAAAAGACTGATAAACCTCACTAATGTCAGTTCAGATTAAAAGTAAACCACAGAGCCTTCACAGAGAGAAATGATTGAAGCTGAGCTCTAGACAGATAAACACACAGCTATGTAATCATGAATATCTTTTTTTAATACAAGCTAAGCAAATACCTTAATTTGATTTGGTGTCAGTCACTTGCAGCCTCCGTACAGCACTTACACTGGGAAAGGGAGAAGCAACACAAATAGGCATTCAGCTGTGCATGCCAATGCATGCCAAGAACCATGCCAATAGGAGGAGAGAACAGAGTGACAGATGAGTTCATCAGTTCCATGCTTCTCCTGCCTTTGATTCCTTTTTCTAACCCTGACTGCACATGTTAATCTCCCAACTCTCCCAAGTGCTTTAACATTGAAAAATTAGGCAGTTATTAAGCTGTCCAGGTATCCACCTTGCCCCTATAGGATAAGGGGGGGTGCCAGGGTTCCCAGGGTTTCTCCCTGGTAAATGAAATGGCTCCAATGTGGCGTACAGAGTTAAATAGGAGCTTTCCTCTAGTAATAAAGTGTGAGATTGCCAGACTTAACTACAGTTTTCAATTTTTCAGTTTGGATGATAGCTCCAGAAGAAACAGTTCTATACCTGGTTATTGTTTTAGTTCCTTTCAGAAAATCGTGTGATTTTGATTTTTTTACCAAACCTGAAATCCATGGATAAACTAGTTAGTAACCTGATTTCTAGCTTTCATTTTCAGAAGATCCAACTTTTTCCACCCCACTCTGAGATTTTATCATTTTTTTCCATTGTTTGATGATGTGACATTGTTGTTATATATTATTATTCTTTGCTTTCAGTGTTTTTGTTACATTGGAGGCCTTGGAGGTCAGAAAGGTTTAGTTCCTCTTTAATTTTGCAATTGAAAGATCTGAGTTGCTTACACAACAAGTGTTTTCCACTAAAAGGGTTAAAGTATGATATCTTTTTCAGCTTTGGTGAAGCTGCAGCACGTTGCATTGACAGTTCCAAGCTCTTAGTTGGTTTATTCAGCCAGACAGCCGAGATTAGGCAAAGATTGTAAACGGCCTCAGACTCCTCCCAAGAACGAAAAAGGGTCACGTTTTCACAGAAAAACAAAATTTACTCAATACTTACTCATTCTGCTCTGTCCTTCCAATACGCATAAATATTTAACAACGAGAGAGCCAGCAGCGAAAACAGCTTCATTATAATTCCTTTCTTCTGAATCACCTACGCAAGCTGCGCTGGTACAAGAGATCCAAGTTCTGTGCTCAGTGCAGACACATATGTGCTAGTAGTAACTCGATAGCACAAAATGTTTTGAGCAACACTTCTACTCTAATGGGAGTACGAAAATAAGAAATAAAGCTTGAGCACATTGGAGACCTGACTTTTTTTTATTACTAATTTTTTTCTAGTATATTTAAAAAGCACATTTATTGCCTTGTTAGGGGGTCTTATTACTTCTTTACTTAAAAATAGGGACACCCCCACACACACTAGTAGCTCAGAGAGGTCCCCACAACACCTCCTAACAGTTGTATCCCCATACTGCAGGTTGGCAAAACACAAAATCTAAAAAATAAATGAGCCTAGATTGAGCCTGCAGTATCTTTTTTTTAACCTTTTGTATTGTGCAAAGTCAATGTAGCTTCTAGAGAAAAAATAAAACTGGCTCCAGAACTTTTGGGTATTGTTACAGTTTACCAATACCTCATTCCCCTACATATTCTTACTGGCCCATCACTAATTAGAGTTGTCTCACAGACCAGTAGGAACACGTGGGAGGAAGAAGGAGGTGGCAAAGTTCAGAAAGTCCAGACCTGGCCTCCTGTACTAGTGTGTTGTACTTGTGGCTCCTGATATCAGAGAAAAAGGAAGAAGAAGCGCTAAAGGCATGGAATCTGCAAATTTCAAATTACTTTTTTTATTTAAATAGATGCCAACATATTATGCCTAATTTTGATAATATCCATTATCTTTCTATAGCCATAAAACCACTTGCTAGTCTCTAATACCTTGTCTAGATGCTATGAAGCTTAAGACAGGAAGACAATTTCACAAGGGAGCTAACATAAAATGAAAAATGAAATGTATATGAATCACTTTGACATAATTAGAACTGTGTGGGTATAACCACAGCAAATGATGTTTTACACCTGTCACTGTTTTGGCAGCTTCTTTTTAGAGCACTATAAGTGCACATTGCACAAGCTAGTCCCACAGTGAAATAGCATGTAACTTCACACATCACAACTACAAGCTACAATATGTGGTTCAACATGGACAATAAATTGACTGATTGGCATTTGCCAACTTTTCCCCTTAAAGTGGAGGTGAGCTATCAAAATACTTAGTGGATCCAGGCTGGTGGCATGATGTTTCTCCACTTCAGCTTGATCACCCGCCTGCCATGAAACTGTAATTGGGTAGTGAAGGATGACTGATGGGATCATCGCTCTGTATTCTCCTAATGTCAGCATCTTTTTTAACAGCACACATGCAAGTAACAAGGTCTGACTGCATGAGCAGTGTCACGCTTGGGGATCGAACCACTTGGGGGTCACTGCTAAATACATCTGAAAGAGCAGACGCGCCTGGGCTCAGAACTGCAATCATGTGCAGGAGAGGGACGCCTGCACTTTAGTGAAGAAGAGGAAAGCATGATACCCGGAGTCTGCAGGATATTAAAACATCATCGGAGATTTGGGCATTTACGTTAGCTGCAATCAAAAATACATTAATGATGTAACAAATATATTACTCCATTCATTGATGTTCTTTATATTTATGAAAGTTTGCTTTAAATGTCTACAGTATTTTTTTTTAACTTATTTTTTGGCCTAAATGAGCTTCAACGAAACAGGTTGTACGGTAGCTGATCCACAACTTAATCTGTGTCCAGTTTAGTCACAAAGGATTAGAGAATGCATAAATCCAGCTCTTGGCAGGCATACATATAATATGGGGCCCACTTGTTTCTTATGAATTGCATGAAGTCTACATTCTTGTGTATGTGTACATGTTGGGGTGTACACTTTGAGAAGAAAAACATGAATAAGTAAGGATCATTTCCATTTATTGTCATAAAAATAACCTAAAACATCTGCGCAGTGTTTCCTATGTTTATTAGTTGCTAGGTTATACTGATGTGTTTGAAGACTCAAAATAAACGTGTAATATCAGCTATGAAAATCAGGGATTAGGCAGTTAGTTTCAATGGGTGTAAAATGTTACTTTACCTACACAACTTTTGAAATGATATATATTGTTAATGAATAAACACTTACTTGGATGTGGCTTCAAAAACGGCCAAAAATGCGGGTAAACGCTTTCATTGAATTTATTTGGACGTTTTCCCACTGTTTCCCACGTTTAACTGTGTTTTTGAGCACTTGATATCCAAATTAATTAAAAACATGGTAAAACACGGGAAATGCGAAAAAAAGTGGGAAACCCTGGCATAGACGTTTTCCAGCATTTTAAAGGCAAGCTTTAAAAAGCTAATAAAAGTGCATAAAAAACGCATATAAACGCAATAGGAACGTTTGCATGCGTTTTTAAAAAAACAACTATGTAAGACCCAGCCTAATAAAGTCAAGCCTTAAAGCCTTTTTAGGTGAATACAAAAAATAAATAATATGTCTTTCAAACTAGACTTAAAGCTCAATTATAAGCAAATATAAAAAAAGACACAAGTAAATACAGCTCCATACTCAATAACACATCATTAAATGTATTAGTAGAAGTGTAAGTACCCAAGTTGACCTAATTATAGTCTTTTGTAGTCCCTTTAGAGAAGCCTTTTTTAACCTTATTAAAATTGGGGAAGCCTTGAAATATTTTTTCTAAGGGAACCCCTGCTATAGTTGCTATATCCACAGCTCACGGTGATCAATGGGAAGAATGCATCTTAAATTGCTGGCCAGTGGGAAGAATGTCCCCCTTACAGATAGCCTAAAAGACCATTGGTGTCACTTAAACACTGCTGTACAGCAAAAAAAAAAAGAATAGTCATTGTGTTTCATCTCCTTTCATGTCCAGTACCAGATTGCAGTGGATGGAGGATAATCCAGGTCAACCTGGACCCAGAGGAAGTGTAATTATTGGGGCTGGCTATGACACCAAGAACATATAGTGGCACAGAAATACTATCCTATGATATATTCTTCCTTTAAAAAAAACAAAAATTGCTTTATGATACCAATATTAAGGGGTGACCCTGTTTTAAATCGTTAGCAATGATACCTTTATGTGATCTTCTGGGTTGCGGTCTTTGCCATCCTTTTTAGCTAGGCCAGAAGGACGTAACTCATTTATTACCTGCACCCAGGTATGCTAGGATCACACATACCACACATACCGTGTCCCTTCTGCCATAATGAGCTGCCTGTTGTCAATTTTTCCTTGTCTTTAAACTTTAGTTTAGCTTTACCTTAAAACAAAGGTTGTATTATTGGTCAATGAAAATTAAAACAAATTAACTATTAAAGAGAATTTGGCATAAAGTCATTATAAATTTGCTTTAATTAAATGTGGTGAACAAAATGAGGTAAATTTATTATAGCAAATAGATGTATAATCTCTTACAAGTTACATTGAGCAGTGGGTGCACTGATGTGTGCAATATTTAGTGGCTCAATTTTGTTACTAAGAGCAGCCCTTGCCTAAGTTCTAAAGTTATAGGAGGACGCCTTGTACAATGTGGCCTTAGGCAGACAAAGATCTAATAGGAAGAAGGGTTCTTCTTGGCTTCCCTCCATTTGGAATGAACATCCAGCTAAAATCACTGCACAGCCTTCCTGACAATTTGCTCAAAAAACAATGCATCAGCTGTTCAGCTTCACAGTGAAACAATTTAGGGCTCAATTTAATTTATTATCCTTGCACAATACATTTGGCTAGGCAATGCAGGATTGTGGAGTCTGATTACTACTTAATTAACTTTTTGGACACAGTAGATGAAATCACAAGTAAAGCTGAATTCATTATGCTCCAGGTAACTCATCTCATTTTTAACTATGTCAATGCTGCTCAAAATAAGCTGCCATAAAACTGCACAACAGGCAATGACTAGGTTTTATTATATTTTATCTGTTGTGCTCATATTTCCATACATCCCTGGTATTGGTTATTTTGTAATTTTAAAAGGTTTACTTAACACTATAATGCTAAATGCAGGGATGTTGGTCAAAAAAACAATAGTAACCAAATTAGTACATTTTTTTCCAAGATTCTAATATTTGGTATAATTCTGTTACAGAAAGACTGATCCTACTCATCCAACCTCTAGCAATCTGGAAGAGCGATAGAAAATCCTTGGTCTGGGAACAGTTGTTATTGCCACCAATGAGCATGCACTTGTAGAGTGCAGTTCTTTCTAAACACCAATATTTGTCCCATCTTTCACTGTCACATGGCTATGTTTCAAAATGAAAATCATTTTCTTTTTTCAATATTATTTTCATAGGACAACAATATTTATATTACTTTTATTACTATGGTCGTACATTCACTGCCCTATTTTAGTTGGGTGTTGTGTCCAATGCATAGTCCATTAGACTCCGGAATTTGGCGTCTATACCCAGTGCAAACCATAATTTAAAGTGGAACTACAGTCACTGGAATGGGAAAAAGTAACAGAGAAGTTAGAAGACTGGTCTGTGGAGAAGAATGACGGAATATAAGACCAACATTTTTCTAAACTGGTGTGAATGGTGAGACTAAGATTGATCCGTTGTCATATCAGGCCCAGTTCACTGCCCCAAGCTGTGAAGACAAAGGTTTTGCCTTGCAAACACAGAAAAATCTCTTCAATGATGTGCGGTGAAAGCAAAGGATGGTAAAGTAATTAACTTAGCATGGAGGCTGTCAGTCATTATTCACTGGAGCAAAGTTCCAAGAGCATGCAGATGACTATGTGCCCCCCCCACCTAACATGAGCTATTGCCTTAAATAGAGCGATATTACTGACAGCTCACCTTGCTAGCAGCCATATCAATGCATAGAAAAATCAAGCTGTCGATACCACGGCCTAAAAGCGGACAGGAAATAACTCATCTTGACACTAAAGGTTGTTGTAGGGATATATTTTTAAATCCATAAGTGCCGATGAGGGCAGAAGCCATGAAATGCTTTGCAAGCCTCTGGGATATAAAAAGCTGTCTAAACAAAAGCTCAACCCTATGGTAGTATGAGTACCAAACAATAACCTGTTAATCTACCATGCCATATAGAACCTAAGGCATTCTAACAGACCAAGGCAGGATATTTTTTAACTGTAGTTTAATTGCAATTTATGCCTAGGGTGAGTACTAAATGATTGTGCACATACCTAAGGATATGAATAATATGCCATAGCTCATCACAATAGCCAAAAAAAATCATATGCTTAGAAGGGAAAAAGCAAGCAATTAGTACTAGAAGCCATACACATATATCTTATACATGTTGACAAGACCCTACTTTAAATTCCAATTTTACACTGCTTTAGATTTAGCGTGCTGTAATTTATATGTTTTCTGACTTTTATTCCTTATGTATATAGGTGCCTGTTAATGTTTGAAGTGTTCTTCTACCTAACACTGTTGGCTTCAGGGATATTGCAGATGTCCTAATGCTATTTTTCTTCAAAAAAAAAATAAAATATATAACTCAAGTTCTGTATAATTGTATGCACTATGGCTAAAAGTGTAAAGTATAAAGGCAGATAGAAAAGTCCTGCATTTAATTGAATAAATTATCTATAATTTTTTTTTAAATATGTGTCCAAATAGTACCTGTCTTGTTTATAGCCTTTTGTAATTCCCTTTATGCTCACATTTCAACTGAAAGAGGAATGGGTAGCCTTCCAAACCCATCAGGCTTTACTCCATTGCACATAACAATTAACAAAGCCAATCAACAAATATATCTTGCTGACTGGAGGAGGGAGAAAAGAAATGACTTATTAATGAGTTTCTACTATTTAACCACAGATGTATGTTACTTTCCCCACCTTCTAGATTGTAAGCTCTTCAGGGCAGGGTCCTCTCTTCCTGTGTCACTGTTGTATTCGTCTGTCATTTGCAACCCCTATCTATGTATTGTACAGCGCTGTGTAATATGTTGGCGCTATATAAATCCTGTTTAATAATAATAATAATAAAATGTATGTATTGACTGCACACACACACACATGTGGATAGACAGAGACCATGTACCTAAAATATTTTAAAGATTTACACAAATTCTGTAACCAAGAGCTTAGATAAACTTCTCAAAGTTGCAATCACTTTTGTTTCCAGTAATAGATTCACAGTTCGACACAGAAAAACCAAAGAAGAAATGTGTGAGTTTAATTAGTAAATGTGAAATGCGCCGGAAATGGAAGTCCTTCGGAAACAATTGGCCTGGTAAATAATTTAGGGACATATTTCTTAACTATAAAAAAGACTTTTCATTCTTAGTCTGACCCTCAATCCTTTCCACGCCTATTGAAGTGAAACAGTCAAAACAGCTGTATGAATTTCTTTCTTCAGGGCAGATCTATTGAACATCAATTCTGAGTATAATTATGCAGAAAATAACTTGAGAAGATTAAAATTCATGCATGAAGTAATTGCCCCGGGGCTTGAACAACCAGTGTATTTTGTGACATTTATAGATGTGGTTTGAATATGTCTATATTGCCAACCCTGATATGAGTACTAGTTTTACTGTTAATTTAAATATAAAAGAAAAAAAACTGATGACTTCTGAAGACATGCTGATGACTTCTTTGTCTAATCTATAGCTTGGGTGTGTCCTTCCAGCCAATAATTTATGCTATGCATGTACAACATCTGGTTCTAATTACACTCTCAGCTGGATATATTTCTTTACATTTAAAAGAACATTTGCTGGAACACATACTGCGGGGTGAAAAGAGGTAAGATGGAAAAACAGAGTTAAATTTCGGCATCTTTTGCAAAATGGGAAGTAAAGAACTTGCAATAAATAGTAAGTAACAAAACAGCAGCACTCAGAACTCTGTCCAATGAAGAGATCCAACTCCAAACCTCGGTTCTTCTAATCCTTTACTTTTTCAAAGCTTTGGTCTTTGTTTCTTTGTCTCTGTTGAATACATTCACTTCAGTTACGGATCGCCCCAATGGGTATCTGATTGGCTTAGGCACAACGCTGGAAAGATCTTCCACGCAGGAAGACTCTGTCTCATATCTTATCCAACAGACCCATCTGATTCCAAGTATTTCAGCAAAAATGGCTCCCCCATAGTTCTGTGAACATATTAGCTAACAAGATTTTTAGAGATTTAAGAAACTGTGGAGCTAGTGCAAAGCTAGGATGCAACTGTCTTGTGGGTTGGGCTGCCTAAAATAAATCTAAACCCAATCACTGAATACTTTTAAAGATTTTCCATGTATTTTTAAATATTTTTAATCATATGTGTTAATTAAAATAATACTTGGAATCCATAAAGGTCGGTATTAGGCACTTCCTCTGAGGGGATGACAATGGCCTTCCAATGGTGTCCATGTGTTATCACCCTATCACATCACAGACTGCAAGTGTCCATGTTGATGTAAACTGTGCAACATGTTCAGCTATTGTTACTATCAGGAAGCCAGTCCACAGTTATATTGTGCAGACAAAGCCAGAGTAAATACATGTAGAGAGAAAGTAACAGAATAAAGCTGCATACACATGTGCTATAATTATGGTTTGAAACGAATGACTAACGACCGTTCATCTGATAATCTTTAACAAAAAAAGTGCACAACAACGCCGATGAACGAGGATTGTCGCTGGAAACGAACAACCGTCCCGGCAGATCTGATTAGGTGACGACTGTTTGCAATCTATTGTGTCTACGGTCGTTCACTGATTGTGGATGGTTCTGCAGTACACTTTCTCCTTTACACGTCACTTCCTGCATCATTCAAACGATCGTATCTAGTGTGTGTACACTATTGGTGGAATATATTTGAACAATCGTATCGTTACAGCATGTACAGAATTGTGCACAATACAATCGTTCAAAATAATCGTGCATAATTGTTAGTTTCATAAATACAAATTTCATAATAACAAACAGGGCAACTTTCCATTCGAGCAACCCATCCCAGTACACCAATGGTTTGGCATGCACACTAGAATGATGTATTGTTCTCAAGTTGCAAGGGGGAAGGGTAGGATCTCAAGTATCATCAAATTAATGCATCAGTCCACCTAAGCCTAAAATTTTTTTACTCACTTATATCTATCCAGCACAACTAGTTACCTCCCACTGCTCCTAGCTTTAGTTCTCATAAAATATTAGAGACGGGGAGACACCTTAATAATGGTGATGGAATTGGGATCTTAGATGCAGAAATCTCTAAAAGATAAAAGCAGTCAGTTGGCAAGTCCACCAGATGGCATCTACCACATACTTAAATATTTGTTTAGGTTAGCAAGGTTTTACGATCCGAGTACTGCACATAGAATGCTTTACTGATGAGATTTACACAGACAACATTGTTGGCTGAACATTAAGTCCACCAGTGGAAACATTTACTAGTAAAAAAAACTGCCATTTATAGTGAGATCATCCACGATTATTTTTACTTTACAAGCTGATAAATAATGAAGGGGCAAAGCAGTCATCGCTAAACAGTTTTTCCCAAAAACTAATTAAAACCCGTCTGCTGCTCTTTAGAAGATATGTAATTATAATTGCTGTTGAATCTTTTCCTGGGACAATTCCTTCTGAGCAGATCACGTAAGGCGATCATGTAAGGCGATGTCTGCACACCATAGCAGGGTGTCCGCCCATACTGCAGCTGTTCTCTTACCACAACTAGCATAGTAGTCTGTCATTTTCTGACTGGCTGACAAGGATGAGATGTCTTGTCTGGTATTATGGATCTAAAGGACACAATACTGGGTGCATGTTTACATTCACTAATGACCCCAATTAAATGAAATCTGCAAATTTAGGCGAAAAAAGTAATGTTAATAACTGTTCATTAAGAACAAAACGTGAACCTAGGCTTGAACTTGAACTGAGAAGAAGGGATAGACCCAAGAAAGCTTGTCCTGAAAAAATAAAACTGAACTCCAGGCACACAGCCATCTACAGTGATGAAATACATATATGGGATCTGTTTTACCTGCCAAAAGGATTTGTATTTCTGTCCATACAATTTTCAGATTTCCACAGTCACACCACGCAAACGTGCCTGGCAGATGAGGAGACCTGAATTTTATGTTCTTCAGTTCAGTATTTATACATAGCATACATAGTCCAAAGTCGATTTTCATCTTGTCCCTCGGAGGAACTAACAACCCAACGACCCTCACATGTCATATGTCCCTAATATAGTCTAGCACAGTGTTTCCCAACCAGGGTTCTTTCAGAGATTGCTAAGGGTTCCTTGAGCAATTTGTGGGTCTCTGGTCAGTTTAACAGAAACCAATGAACTTTTTGGCCCTCTGTAAGGGTGTTATTCTTTCCACAAATAGCGGATATTGTCAGGGGTTTCCTGAGTACATGAAGGTTTTTTCATGGGTTCTCCATGTTAAAAAGGTCAAGATATTTACTATGAAAAAGTTTGAATAAATTTGGTCCCCGTGGGTCTGATATTTTACTCACAAGGGGAGGTGGCCATACTTTAATCTTTCTATAGTCCTTCTACCTTCCAGATGATAACTTCACTATGTACCTACCTGACCCTCCATCTATGCCTACCATATGCCTGACTCCCCTTTACCTTTCTCTTTCCTCACATTATTCACCAACAGTACTTTCCCCCCTTTAAGATTTACTTTTATTACATAGTTCGTCATTGTACACATCTGTTCAAAATTTCAAGTGAAAAACCTACCTGGAATCTTTGAGCTTAGTGAAATTTTACAATTTAGGCCTTTTGTTTTACCTACTTTTATCCTGTATACTTTGTATTTCAATGGGCGACACTATCTCCTGCCGTTCCATGTACCCTTATTACTTGCTATTGTTATTGTCCTTCTTATTAATTATACTGAATAAAACTTACTTAAAAAAGTCAAGAAACACTGCTCTAGTCACTGAGCTGCCCAATAAAATGATATGCCACCTACCAACTACAGCCCCACCTTCTGCTTGAACAATGATTGGAGATGCAGCAAGCCTATGAGATTACAGCTATGTCACCCTGTTCTCCTATTAGCCTGATCCTGGCACTGAAGCACACTTGATTGGTTCCTTGATCTGCTTCCCTCTCCTCTTGTTGGGAGCCTAGCTGTACAGGTCCAATTCAGGTGGTTTCTTTTAAGGATGTTTTAATAAATATACAGTTTTAATAATATGTGCCTTTTATATCAGCCTGGAATTCAAAGTTTATTGTTGGAGTAAATGAAAAATTACTTTAATTTGATAGTGAACTTCCTAACAGAGTGCCAAAACATAAAGATCTGTTTACCAGTGTACACATTTGCACTAAAGTTTACACTTTAGAGGAACACATTTCCGCCTGATACCCCTGTGTTGTGACAGGATATCCTGTATTTTGGATTTTACTACCAAAACTTTCAGCTTCCTATGTTCTGAATTATTTTGGCAGCCATGTTTATTTTTTCCTCTAGTAGGATTAATGCCATGTTTTTTAAATGATTCCTAGAAACTGGAGGTTAGCAAGGACAAACCACATTATTTTTAAAAAAATAGGATCGTGGAACATTCCTTTGGTTGACCTATGCCAGCCATATATTTCAATTACTAATACAAAAATATCCAATGTCTGCTTGTTGCCAACTAAATTTAAAAACTTTTACCTATGCAGTTCCTACTAACTCATATAATGTATATATTATTATTTAATGTTACTCCATAGCTGTTGATTGATTCTTATTCTCTCTCTTCCCACTGCCTACATTGCCAATCCCACTGCCTCCACTGCCTACATTGCCAAAGAGAACCACCTCCTGAAGACCATTCCTGTCCTCTCCCACCCCCTGCACTGAGTGGCATGATGGGCTTGACCCCTATGTCACTAAACGCATTGGTATACTTAGTAATTCTGGGTAAAAATTCATTTTACTGTAACACACCTTAACATGCACTGCACCCCCTTACAATAGTGGACAACAGCACTAGTAAACAGACAGAGTGCATAAAGAGGTATGTAATGTCAAGTTTTCTGTGTGCTCTGCCAGCCAAATTTAAATGACAGGACAACTTTACAGGAGAGCACCTTAAAATATGATAACACATTGGGCCTGGTTTATCAGATAGACTATCATGGGAGAACCTTGGTGATATAACAAACCTGGAATGTATTTACTAAAAATTATTTGACATTAGTTGGCAAATATTTTCCTTCCTGGACCAGATCTATTCCAGGCTTGCTGGATTATCCAGATTCTCTCATGATAGTCTATCTTAAAAATAAGAATCAATGTAGTTTTGGAATGCATAATTTGAAGGGGACTTAAATTTAATTTGTTGCAAAAAGAGATATTCCTTATTGTTTTGTATATGCATCATATATCGCTTCCTTCAGATATCACTTTCTGAATGTCATTTTTTATCACTAACTCAAGGAATAAAGGTAAATTAAAAATAATGTATGCACTATACTGTCTAAACCTAAGGAAACCAAGGAGTTTATATCAAAATCTTTTCTTTTTCATTCTCATTCACATCAAAAGCTGATTTCCCCAGTATCTCACTGATTTTTGTTATTGAATATAAGGAGAATGTTCACTTTCCTTGCTAATACATTGTCATATTTGACTTCTATGTTGCCACCTTTTATCAGACATGGCCCATAGTCATAAGAAGCCAGGTATTCCAGTGTTCTGCCCAACCCCCTTTAGCTGGGTGCACTTGCCGGCACTTTTCAGTAACCACCCGGCTGTTTTTGGGTGGTTACTGAAAAGTGGGGTCACAATACAGGGGCTGCAACCAACAATTTCTTACCACCCTGATTCTGGGTTAAACACTATAGTCAAAAGTAAGGTATATCTAATAAAAAGTGTGTATAGGCTGCCCCCATATAGGTTCAGGGCTGTAAGAAAGCAGTACCAGTACTGCAACATCACGCCAATCTGAACATTGCCCTGGGATAGTGGATTTATTCCTGATTTTAGGATCCTATTTTATATCATTGGTTCTGGATGTACATCTATCCATAAAGTGGCAAAAAGGAGCAATTTGCATGTCTCCATCCACTGTCCTAATGAGAAACCAACTCCATAAATTTTGGATTTGCGCCTTAAATGAGACCCACACACACGTTCTGTTTTAGGAAGGCGCTATTTTATTTCTCGTTTACTAGGTTTGTTTTCTACTGTCTCGCTGTAACTTGTCCAGTTTTTCCTGTATTGGGAGTTATATAATTGTTTTCCTTATTTAGCCTGCTTTTATCAAGGTTTCCTAATGGTATTTTATTTTTCCCTTTTATCACTCAAAATGTTTAAAAACTGTCAGGAAAACTAGAGGAGAAAAAAATGTTTCTAACAGCTTTTTGCATAATACAATATAACCCTAGTTCTAAATAGAAATAACCAATGCTGGATGTGTACTCCTTTCCCAAAGTCTTTAAAAAGCCTTTTCAACCATTCAAATGTTTGAAATTTCTTCCCAACCTTCAAGCCACAAACTGCTCATTGATCTATCTTGCCATTCATCATCACATGTAACCTTCTCCTCTGAAGAGTAAACATTGCTTTTACACTCTAATAGTTAACACTTTTGATAAAGTCCTTTGATGCCAAGTTCACAGTATACTGGCTGGTAATAGCTGAGGAGGTTGAATTGGTTGATTAAACAAAGTGAAAATTGCCAGCAGCTCATTGTGTATAAGTTATACTATGCAGCAGGTCAATTATTAACTTGAGTGAAACAATGCTGCAGGGCTTCTCAAGAGTGTCACAGAAAATGACTGCTGTTTGAACAGTTTACAGCCATCAATGAGAGTTAGCTATAACTGTAAAAGTCAAAGTAAATTAAAAAAATAGGATGGATTTACAAAAATGTGAAAAGAGTTGATGTGAACATATACTATAAACTACCCATATTGTACTATAAAGAAATATTTGACATGGGGAAATCGAAGTGGATAAAAAGTTTGGTGATCATTTGAACATTATAAAAAATAACCATAGATAAAAAATTCTGCTTTGTCTTCAAAGATTCTAACAGATCAGCTGCTTGAGGTAAAAAAAATAACCATCCACCTCCTTTTATAGTAATAAACCGGCAAGTGTTATAGGTTTATTACAAGATGTGACATCAATTCAACAGCTGCATATTTATTAGCGTTTAAACAAAACTAATAAAAGCAATGACATGTTTACACAAACCGTCATAGATAGAGTAACAGAAACATTAACAAACCATTACGTTCTATGGCAGCAAATGTAATATTTATTACAAATTTCATGTTACTCTGAGCCATTGAAACCATATCTTTTAAAAGACACCCCTATACACAATGCTCATTCCAAATAAGAATGGACCTAATAGACCAAAGATTAGAAATCACAGTATAAGAAAGATTGGGTATATACTGTTCATTAAATATTGGCCATGATGGGGGGTAAATAAGTCCAATTACCAGAAATTTATTTTTTTTTCAATATGGTAGAAATAGAAATGACAGAAAATACTTCACAGCAGTTTATACAATGCACCCCTATCTCAAGGAGAGTAATTATCCCCCCTAGTTCTTTTCATGGACTACATAATTTTCAGCTTTTGCGTTGTAGAGATAGAGAGTTGGTGGTTTGCCAAAAGGAAATTGAGATGTACTGGCACTACAAACGCTAGCCACACATGAGATGACTTCAGTTGATTTTATTTGTTTGTATTAATTGGTATAAATGCTGACTCTATGTTCAAAATCAGTTAATGATTTTATCACACTATTGATGCTTGGTCCAAATTTTTTAGTATTGATTATTTGTAACGGACCAAAATGTAAAATAATCACATATGCTCCAAAATTTGATCCTAAAAACCTAAGACAGATACTTGGATGATCGGTAGAAACTTTTGACCTAACAGGTCAAGGTTCTTTCAATTCCACACTTTATTGTGATAATTTTTGTTGGATTGAATTGCGAAAAAAAGAATCAATTGATATGCAATTCAATAAATAATCAAATGGCCTGCGTGAAAAAGAAAACTTGTGTTTGTCCAGCATTAGTTCACAAAAATGCCAGTTGTCCTTTTTACAGGTTTTCCATTTTGAAATAAAACTTGAATTACATGTAAATGTTCTTTCTCCCTGTTCTGTACAAGAAGACACTAATAAAACTATTAATGGATCACCGTAAAGATATATTTGGCATTCCTATTTACGGAAATCAAGGGTCAGCATTTAAAACCCTGCACTTAATTTGCAATGGAAAAAAATCTAAAACCAGCTGGGAAAGTAAAGAAAAAAATGGACACGTTTTACACGGGTCCCGGTGTTAGTGACAATCTCAATATGTAACGCCTGCTGTAGTGCTATAATGATAGCATGCTTTACAAATTAGCATTATAGTAATTGCATCATGGTAGTTGTTATTTAAATGGACTGCCAGTGTACTTGCACAAAAAAAACAAAAATTAGGCATGCAACATTTTTACAATACGGCCCACCACAAGCATGGATTATGTGGTACTGTGTGCTGTGGAGTTGGTATGCCATTAAAAATGAATGGCACTGCAATGCAATGCATCTGGATCTGACTTCAAATTCGACCCTGGTTTCCCCTTACACAGCAGTGTTTAGATGAGAAGTACTGCTAGCGAGTTTAGGGTTCCGTGCTGATGGTAAACATGCTAAAGGATTCTGTACTTTGCGGTCCAGTGAAAGGATGGGGTGAACTGAGGAGCAGGGTGTATTTTTTAACTGCACCAAAGGCAGCAGAAGAGGTCTAGGACCAAAAGACTGGCTGCACAGGTTAACACAAATCTTGGCAGGTAACCAGATAACATGCATGCATTTCAATTGTACATTTAGGTGTCCGATTTTGCTTTAAATAAAAACCAAAGGCTGCTCAGAGCAGCTGTGTGTGTCCACATAAGTGTGATGCCAAATGTCTGAATATTTAAAACTGCAGACAGCCCAGCCAAAAGCCAAAAAAAATACTCAGAATAAACGTCAATACAGGTGATAAGTCACCTGGCATCTTGTTTTCACATCTGTATCTGGACTTTTACAAATAGATAGGAAAACAGGCAGTCTATGACCAGCCAGTTGCTTCTTATCTGCGCTCAGATTCCCTTAGTCTGGCCATGTGGGTTCTGCACCTTTGGCCTGTCTTCTGGTGTGACTCACTCCTGCAAATGATGCCCGGAATGCATGTTGTCCATTGCATAATTTCTGTCTCACTTCAACCTGTCAAACTGTACAATTACAGCTTCAATGTCATTATAGTGACAGCTGAAAAAATCAAGCCTTGGACTAGAGGTAACCAAAACAATGTCTTTGTTTGGCTGCACTGAAATTATAAAAATCCTTATGCGCTTAAATATTCATTTTCTTTCCAAAAGATAAATGGCAAACATGAATAAGTACTGCTAGGAAATGCATTACTTTGACAGGGTACTCATGCCAGCTGCCTGGAACCCGGCACACTCATTGGCAAGAGGCGCAGCACAGAGAGGAAACTCTTAAAGTCTATTTAAACACATACACACTGTCTACCACCTTTACAGAACACAGGGGCCTTCTGATGGATTGAGGACCAGACATGAAATTTGGACAGATGTTTGCAGACGTCTAATAAACAAGAAAACTAGGAAACAGTTTTTTAAGTGTATCTGAGCGGTAATTTCTAAATAACTATGAAAACAACAACTTAGAAATCAGATAAAAGTTTTCACTGCAGCAGAGGATTATGTTTGCACCCAAGATAAACACCATCACTTTGGAATTAAAGTGTATAGTATAGAGTCAAACTGTTTATTTTAGTTTTGAAGAGAGAAGGAAATGGATGAAATCTGTCACTTTATTATGGCTTTCACTGTCCAGTTGAGGAGATTTCCTCTCACCTCCTGTCCCAAATACGCAATAGGAAGCAAGAGGAAATCTGCATGAAATGAGGATTGCCTTCTAAGACAGTTGTCACCTAAACAGGTGTCTGCAATTGAAGATAAACCTTTACCTCCTCTGGATTCTGGATTTCATATTACTTTATGTCTTGGTGACAAGGAAATGTAAAGTGGATGAATCTACCCAATAGGAACACAGGGAGCAATAAAAACAAGACATGGGTTCTAAACCTTCCGTATTGTATCAATAACAATAAAATGTTTATATCTCTACATTTACATACTGAAAAGACACAAAACACTTTTTAATTTATTTCATTTATTAAAGGAATTTAGGGTGAATAAGTAATTTCTGCACCCAGCTGACAGCTCCTCTTTAAATAGCCTTCCAACCAGGCATGTCCAAAGTCCGGCCCACGGGCCAAACTGCGGCCTGTGTTCAGGTTTTCACTAGCCCACAGCCTCTGTCAACAAATGAATAATATGTGGCCCCTGTCTGTGTGCACAGGGAATCCCCTACATTTGTAGTGGGCGCGTGCTGTGCAGGACCTGCATGGACCACGCCCACACTAACCCTGGTAAGTGGTCGACCCCCACACATATTCACATCACCAAATCTGGTCCTCTTTGCAAAAAGTATGAACACCCCTGTATTACGACCTCTAAAACGCATGCCAGTGTGTTTGCTGGTTTAAGCCCCACCTTCAACCAATAAAGCTTTGCTAACTGAAATATGTAGCATTAGAGGTAAGCTGGAAAAAATGGGTCATGTAATGATAAGTTAGCAAAAAATGAATACCAAATATGCAGATCTATCAATTTTAATACAATGTCAATGGATAACTTCATGTCAAACAAAGAAAAGTGAATTTTCAGTAGGTCAGACTGAGGGTTCCAAACCAATGGGGTTGGTTTACTTAAGGACTATATACTGTTCACATAACACAGTAAGTTTCCCTCTTGCAAGGGATAATGAATTTAGCTTAGTATATGAGATGAAGCTTTGCTGTTATTGACCATCCAAACATTTGCAATGAAAAATACTGTTATTATTATTTTATTAAACAGGATTTATATAGCGCTGTACATTACTGTTCTTTTTACACCTTATACATGATTGGGTACCTTTTGCAAAGTTAACTATCACCACATTCACTAATCTAAATGAATGATCCTTGCCAGGAGATAGTTCAGCTAAGTAAGTAAACAGCCCCATTGCATCACATTGGTTGCTCTTGATTTTTCTGTATAAATGTTTTATGTTGGTAAATTCAAGTTTTCCATCCGCAAATGATGATGATAAAGTACTGTTACCAATATCTATGACTTTTTCTAAATAGGAACTTCATTATGTAACTTTTCACTTTCATATTTACTGTAAAATTGAGGATTAGTAAAGAAATCCTTTAACATCATTCGTTGGATCTATGTCTGTCTCCCAAAAGTTTTCCCCAAATATGTTAACAAATGCCTTAAATCTGCTAACATTGGTGCTCAGAGCAAACACAGATTTGCAACATTAGGTGAACGGTATGCATTCAACTAGCAGCCTCTAAAGTCTTCCTTGTCTGTGTCCCCTTGAATTTGACAGTGATGCCTTTTTACTACCTTCCTATCTGACTTCTTTCCAGAATATGACAGTAATCCACCACTGATTTTCCTGCTTATTTTTCCAGCTGCAATCACCCTAATTAACAGGAATCAAAGGCACTTTTTTACCATTAATTACCTGGCTGGAGTAAGAGCACATACAGAACATAGCGTTGTATTTTTCGGACGTAATTTACCGGACCAGTGAAACAGTGTTCCAAAAACCAATATCTGTGGCTTTGGGCCGTCTTTCACTTCCCTCCACAACTTTCTCCCAACAGTGAAGAGGATATACTCTGAAGAGGAGAGCCAATGTTAAACCCAAACAGTGAAGTTCTTATTTGCTTCCTTCTTGTTTGTTGAAAATAACAAAGAAATGTTTTGTTAAATCTTAGATTGAATCCATATATCTGATAACCTCCTGTACACTCAGACCGTGCCGCAAACTTCTGTTATCATAAAGTTTAGCTTTTGCTGATTTCAGTGGAAAATATTGCACTGACATAAATGTACCCTTTGGCTACATACACACGTCAGATGATACTGGTCCGATAATCGCCTCATCGTTTGTCGTTCATGTTTGTAATGGAAGTGAAATGGAGAGAGCACAGCAGGGTGCTGCGTCATCCCCCGCTCTCCATTACTGAAGGTGCTATATGTACATGTAGTTCGTGCATCGTTCAGTCTTTTGTTGTTGGAAAGGATCCGATGGTGAAAGATCATTTTCAACTACAATTATAGAACGTGTGTACGCAGCCTTGGGGTTTTTTCATACCAGCCTACTCTATGGCAGTCTATTTGACACATGTTTATTCAACAAGAGTTGCAATTGGGCAATGCATAGTTTTAAATGGGCTTTCTAATACATTTAATGGACCACAAATCATTAGTATTTTTGTCAGCACCTAAGAACATACATTAGTGCATTTGCTTTGTATAGCTATGTGCTGCAACGCAAGTGTACTGAGAAGGTTGCACATGTGGATGCCATTCACAACCAGAACACAATGTTGAAAACAGTTCAGTTGATATATACAAAACCTTACACAATCATTGCATTGATATAAATCCAGCCTTAGGGCACAAGTCCCCAAGACACTCAGAAGCAAGTCCCTAAAAAAGAAAACCAAGGTCTAAACACTTCCAAAATACCTGATCAAAAATGTTTTACCCCAGATTAATCCAATGTATTTGTATTACCATACCCATTAGAGCACAACCATTTGGTAGACTGTATACAAGAAATTCTTTTTATAAAATCACATACTGTGATTTGAGGTGCAGACCAGTAAAACCAACAAAAGAACGAGAATATCCACATGAAGCAGTACAAAATAATCAATAATTTAACACTCACTTTATCTCTGTCACAAGACCAACCATCTTCTACTACTACAAGTACCCTATGACCAGTACAAACTATTACAAAACACAAAATCCACATTTCATAACAATGTACTATTAATACAGCCCTGGATTGCACGGCAAACACTTGGTTTGATTTTCAGTGTAGTTTTTTAGAACAATATAGAAAATATTTGAGCAATATTAAACATGAAGGGAGCGTTTCAAATCTTTATGCTTGTATATCATTTATTTTTGACCAAGAAAGTAATTATCAATGATAATTTGAAGATTAGAACTTGTTGCTAGCCAACATTTCCCACTTTATTATATTCTGACATTTTTAAATTAAATGTCAATTCAAAATAAGATATGTGATTAGAGAAAAAAGATCATCCCTGGTTAGGAACACAACTTCCAATTTTGTCACAGCCATTATGTAGTAAATAAGATGCAGAGCCTTCACATGTCACTTATACAGTTGCCCCCATTTATGTGTGTAAATGTAAATATTAACTAAAAACATGTTTTAAAAATAATTCACATAATATTCAGAAGATTTACTTTAAGATCATTTAAGATCATCATCATAAACAAAAGAACAAGAACATGGCTTATGCCCACTGATATGAGTTTTGTCTGTTTATCTTGTTTATCAATATTACACCATGTATACAAAGATATAAAAATAAATATTAAAGCCAGTGTCTATAATTGGCATTTTCTCTGTATAATAATAGATAGTAGTGGAAATACTCCAGAAACACTGGAAAAAGCTAATAATGGAAATATCCAGAAAAAAACTGGCTGGGGGGCTGGGGGAAAAAGCTGACAACAACAAAACTTCACAAAGCTTCTACAACACTGAGCTGCTCAGCTGTCACTGGAATGCCTCTCCTGCAGACCATTGCTGATCAATGACCACCAACCAATCATAAGTCCTTTTGAAGTCTACAACAGCTGTGGCCTAACAAGTTGTAATGAATTAACGCAAACACGTGCCAACCGAAACAAAACCATAGTATTGTTACCCAAACATATATTTTGTCTTTATCAAGCAAATGACATTTAACAGAGCAAAGATCATCATCCCCCAGGCTATTGAACTGTTGTTGGCCTTGGACATTTACCACATTTCCTAGGCAATTACACCTTAATCACCTTAATGCAATTTAGAATATAAATGTGTTAAATGAAATCAATAGACTTTATAAAGATTTTAGATAAACAATTCAATATAATAATTATTACACAGTATTTATATAGCGCCCACATATTACACAGTGCTGTACAAAGTCCATAGTCATGTCACTAACTGTCCGTCAAAGGGGCTCCCAATCTAATATCTCTATCATAGTCATATGTCATTACCACAGTCTAAGGTCAATTTTGGGGGGAAGCCAATTAACCTAACTGCATGTTTTTGGAATGTACCGGAGCATCCGGAAGAAATGCAAATAATGTCGTGGTCAAGATTCGAACCTGGGACCCAGCGCTGCAAAGTGCTAACCTCAGAACCACCATGCCACCCATCATCTTAATGCAACTACACCATTTATATATGTAGTTAATATGATCAAACTGAATCTGAGTATTTTTTTAAAAAACTTCAACAGCTAAAGCTTGCAGAAAACTTTGAAAAAGTTGAGCTGAAATTCAAAGTTTTAATTATTTGTATAAAGGTTGCCATACACTGGGTGCACAACTAAGTGAATGATCAATATCTCCCCAATATCAATTGGAATAACTTTGTGGACCCATTAATCAAACTAATTATTGGTATTAAAGAAGTTTTTACTTCCCACTCTCTCGATTTATATTCTATATATTTTAGAGGGTAATTGCAATGTATAAGTCAGCAGTCTCCACCCTATGATATTCTAATGGGAGATGGATATGCAAATGATTTGATGTATATGGTACATGTTACCACTTATATTAAATTTATGTACTAAAAGAAAAGCCCTGAAACCCCTTTCATTTCTTTCTCTCTGTTCATTAATTGTTATTATTATTATTATTATTATTATTATTAATAATAATAATATTAAATAAAAAGGATTTATATAGCGCCAATGTATTACGCAGCGCTGTAAAATAATTGACTGCCACAAGCTCCACCTCCCGCTCTGATGAAAGTAAGCATAAAACGCTGCCTTGTAGCCCATGGGAGTTGTGTATGCTGTTTACCATAACAACAGGCAGGGTCGACAGAGCAATTAGCAGCAGCATTGTCCGTTTGATGTTTGCTCTTTTCATTTGGCTTTAGGACCAGACAAAATATACAAATAATTGGATGCAGAAAAGAAGCTTGGATCCTATACTCTTCAAAATTGCAAACAGACAAACATTTCTAAGCCAATTACAATTGCATATGCCATGGCATGCTTCTTTAGGAAAAGGTCATTGGTATTGGATGGGATGTTTGTCTGTCTGTAATTTTTAGACAGTTTATGATACCAATAAATCTGTTCAGCTGGAAAACTTATAGGGAGCCAAGTTTCTTTTGTAACTGTTATGGTGCATCCTATGTCCAGATACAGACAGCTAAAGCTTAACACTTTATGTGCAACCAGATTGCATGATTTGACAGCTGTGACTAGTTCATCACCTTGACCCCCTGATCTTTGAAGAACTGACTTAAAAAGTGGCATTCACTTAATGTTAATTAAGTGCCACTTAAACTCATTATTGAAAAACAAACAGTTAAAGGATACAGCTGTGAAAACTGTTATCTAAGTAAGGGTCTTTAAGTGAGGGCAAAGACGCACATTGCTTTAAGGAAATGTTGCCATCTCTTAAAAAAGATGCCAAGACAGGATTCAACCCACATGTGCCCACTGAAACAAGTTTTGATGGCACCGACCTTTTAAAAAGAAATACTAAATGATAAGTTTAAAGTGTATTTATAAGAATTGTCAAAGGTCAGTCCTTAGCACTTATACTTCTAAAATGTGTGATCACTAATTTTTTACATTGATGTAGGCACAGCTGCAACTTGTAGTTCTATGGCCTCTGGCACAAGTTCATGTTACATTTATTAATAATTAGAACACAAATGAATTGCTATTAGAGGATTTTGGTGCTGATGCAGTCTGCAATCAATTGCATTGCAAAGAGTTTTCCTTATGATGTATTTAAAACCTTAGACACAGATATTTGTTTTTTTGTTTTTGTTCTCTTACAGCGTGTTAATAATAAGCATTGCCTTGTCAATTTTGTGCATTGTATATGCGTTCAATGTTAATATAATTGTCCACCACACACTATACTGAACATATTAACTTATGTATAAAGCACCAACAATTTATGGGGAGCACAGAGAAACAATAATGGTACAAAAAACTTTCTGATTGTAAAATTAAGGACAATATTTTTTACAATTTTATAATGAAGCTCTCTGCTAAGGTATTGAATAGAGATACACGGCTGATAGCTATATCATAGACAGCAATGGGGAGATTGTCATACACCGAATAGGAAGACATAATTACTAGAAATATTATAAACTTGATAGGTGATAATTGTTCCCTTTCAAACAGATCTCCGTGGATGTGCACAGACACAAGTCAATCAGCTCCTAATGGTTCAGTAAATCAACGTTTGATTTCAGTTGAGTTGAAAATAGTTTTACTACTTAACTACTATTAGGTAGGTTTAATCAAAACATTATGTTCCCAAGCATACAATATAGTATTTCCTTTCACCACGTATTTTAACAATGAATGAGAAAAACTTCTCAGGTAATCAAACCTGTATGTGATAACATCCGAGCATATAAACTTACAGTGGTCCCACAAATCTTTAGACTGGTGTCTACAGATATCTAGGAGTATGATCTGTTACAAAATACAGCCATCTGTCAACCAAAAAGAACTATCTTACTCTACACATGCCACAAACTACTTACATACTGCAATGGAAATATTGTGGTTATATCTACAGAGATCACTCTGATGACAGGTAGCTATTAAATCTTTAGACTTTATCAGTAAACAATCTGTTCTGTATGCGCAGCTAAACTTTTACAATAAGCACTGCAATGTAAATCACAATGACTCGATATCTTTAAAAAAAATCTACATTGCTAGGAAATGTGATTTTCACCAGAGAGCCTTACATAAATACTTGGATCGTGGGGATAACGAAAAATAGAGCCTTGCATTGTAATTCAATGAGATAGAAGGCAAAAGTGAGGTTCTGGGAGATGGGGGCTATTAAAAACAGCTGTGGCTGGTGCTGGTAAACAGCGGAGAAAGAGATGGAGTAAGCTGCGTATTACATTGAACAGGATGCACACGCGTTTTATATGAAACAGGTGAAACATGCACTGCAGGGAAGCTGGATTTATGAAATCGTAAATGACGTTAGAACCAAGTTACACTATTTATAGAATAATATCCAGTTTCACAATTACTTTATTGAGAAAAAAGTGCTTAAAGAAAACGCAGCCAGTATAGATCAGCTATTAGCTTGTAAAGAATTATCGCAAAACACAGCATTCCCACTGGGACGTTTTAGTATTCTTTATGTGCATTGCGGTATACTGTAATTAAAATAAACTGCACCACACCACTCAGGAGTGTTTAATTACTTAAATGGCATAACACACTCCATGTACTTGTCAGATGTGTTGCAACCTTTGGCAGTACTAAGTCAGAATGTGTCAGAAAGTGTCAGACAGGTGACTTCCAGTTTGTAGAACTACAATTCTCAGCATGTCCTGTCAATTGTCCAAAAACACCTACATCAGTCAATAGTCCAGTCTTATGGAGTGACAGTGGCAAAGGCCCTGATTTATTAGAGATACACTTTGATCAGTGAAGCTGGATGAACAAGCAAACCTGAAATGGATCTGGTGCAGAATTGAAAACATTTCTTGACAAATAGCAAATGACTTTTAGCAAATCCATTCCAGGTTTGCTGGATCACCCAGCTTCCCTGATGAAAGTGTAGCCTCTCCAGCTTTGGAGAGCTTTCATAAATCAGACACAAAGTATCAATTTGCTTGAGGTCTCTTTACCAATTATCAAAACTGATCACTGATATTTACAAATTGAAGATGAACCAATAATGCAACATGTGAACTTTCCCCAGCTGTCTAAAACTGAACGTTGCAACTGTGCCTGCATCAAGCATAATCAATATTCCAAATTAAAACAACTTTTAGGGACACTAATACTGAAGCACCATTTTATCACATAGTCAGGTGAATAAATAAAAAGTATGCATGCAATGTGCCAATTTGAAAACAATAACCAGTATTTAGGTGCACTTTCGCAAATCTTCAGATGTTATGACTGTCTTTGCAGATCAGGCAGAGCATACAACAATGTTTGCCATCAAACATCACCCACATGGCATGAAATTTTAACCTAAAATCAGGCTTAGCAGGGGTTGGATATAAGCTGCATTTTAAGGGCTGCGCTATTATAGGAAGCAGGGTATCACATACAGGTGAGGCAAGGTGTAACATGTGCTGTAGCAGTATGACAGATAGGAGCACATGTCTTTGAAATGACAGCACGCAGATGATAGTTTACTTTACCTGAAGATGCCAGGTGTAATAGGAAGAGCAGACACCCGCTCAGGAACCACAATGTCATCTTTGTATCTCTGTAGGGTCTTCTTACGAAGCTTCCACAGTCCGCTGACAAATTCCCCCAGTTTGTTAGTTCTCTGGTATTTGTTTTTTATCCAACAGATCCTTGTACAGCCTGGGAAGGGAAAAGAGAAGAAAACTTGAATCTGCTGCTGATGAAAACATCCTGCTGACATATCCCACCCCCAATTCCTTGCAGGACAGAGCGGAATACAAGCACTTACATGAGCCTAGATCGGACAGCAAAGGAAGTGACACTGCTTCAGGATCACTCTGTGCTCAAAAACATTCTGAAACTTTGCAAACTGTCAGGAGGCGGCAGCTTGTAAAAAGTACAGCAACCCACAAGACAGTACAAGCGTGAAGAGGATAAATACTACAGCCAGATGCGTTGCACTTCTAATAAGAGCTTTAAGCCAGATGTTTGGGCATGCCCCTAAAGCCAAAGCTAAACTAGGGTGAAGGATCAGAGTTAAGTGGCATCTGACAGCTAGAAACTTACCCAGAGCCCTCAGGGTGATGCTGATGAGCTAATGCCTGTTTCCAGTTCCCACTGGGATGAAGTTTCATACATCTCCGGCTCTGGGACACTCAAACCTTGGGAGAGGAAAGAAGGGGCAGCAGCCTGGCTGTTCCTGGAGGAGTGGCTTCATGCAAACTCTCACAATCCACTTCTACTACAGCTGGAAGCATTGACAACATTTGTGCAATGAAGGCAAGGAGTAGCTTCGCCATCTAGTGGTTCTAAAATACTACTACAAAAAAGTATTTATTAAAAATATTGACATTTATTATTAAACCTAACTGATAAAGCACCAACATGTTATGAAGCACTGTACTTTTTCTGTTTTAGAAAAAAAAAATTAAATAAACAAAGAAAAGCAATAAAAAATATTTACTTTACTTTTGGGAAAAATATTTTCATTACTCACCCATGTTTGCAACACTGGAGATGACAGGATGATGCTTCTCATAATCAGATGAAGCAGGTCAGGAGATTCTCACCTTTTCAATTTAATTAAAATAAATTCACCCAGATTCACCGGTGAAAGTGTATCTTCTATCTATTGTAGATAGATAGATAGATAGATAGATAGATAGATAGATAGATAGATAGATAGATTTTAGAAACAATTTGAAAGTGCATATTAGGGCAAATTTAAAATACAATGCAGAACATAATCACCTGAACATTTCCAAATGAAAATACATTTTTTAACCATGTTTATTATACAGAGGCAATGGCAGCTTGTTTTATAACATTTTTTTTAGCTAGTTCAGATATGTAAATACTTAAACTGAACTTGTGCCCAGAAGATGCACAATTAAGTTTTAATACATTAGGTCCCATGATTAGGGATGAGTGAGTCTCTGGCATTCTCGCAAAAATTTCCTCGAACTTCTAATGGTTCCGCGTAATTTCGGCGAACCGATTTTGCGAAACCATATGAAGATCAAGGAAATTATAACAGGAGGATTCACAGGTGATTCACAGGAATCCTCCTGTTTGCCATCCCCAGGGCACTAGAGGTTAGGTAACCTCTAGTGCCAGGGATCGCAAACTGCAGGATCACAGTGGAACTACAGAAGATCTCTCAATAGAGAAACTGCAGTTCCACTGCGATCCCTGGGCACTAGAGGTTAATTAACCATTCCTGGATTCCTGGGAATCCTGTTTGCGATCCCCGGCCAATCAGTGACCACCGAGAGGTTTTGAATGGGGAGACTTGTCCCCATTTAACCTCTAGTGGCAGGGATCGCACACTGAGCTGATCAATGAATGGAGCCGGCGCTGTATTCATTGATCAGTGCAGCCCACAAAATTTTTTTTTTTTTTTTAAATTCGAGCTCGATCTGCGAATTTACATCAGCTGAATTTGAGGCGAAAACGGCCAAATTGTGAGCAGGCAGGATTCTTATTGCAGAAAAGGCAGGGCAATAAAATATACTTATCTGAGTGTTCGTAATCTTTTTTTCATAGTGCACTGAGCTGCACATGCGTAGGAGTTACACCATGCTGGACTGGCCAAGCTGAAGTTCCAATACTTAAAATAGGAAAACATGCAGATGGCATAACATGCAAGTACAGGTGAGTGTAAATAAAAAATTGTGATCAGGCAAGCAAGTTTATTATTACGTTTAAAGTACTTGCTTGTTGTATTTTTTTATTTTAAAGTTTTAGTTCTTCTTTATACACTACAGTCATTATTTGTCTTACTTAGTCTTAATACAAACGTTCTAATACAACTATGTATACGGTTAATAATTATGAGAAACTGGCAGAGAAAGTGACACAAAATGTGGAGGGGCATTGGAAAGTGCTTTTCCCGATGTGTAGTTAAGAGAAAACATATTACCCATTCTGCAGATTAGGGTCAATGGGTAATGAGTAAGATACAGCTGCAGCCACAAAATAGAAGGGTTCAGTGCTGCTTTTGTGGCATGGATTTGAGAAACAGATCATTCTAGTAAAAGTTTGGAACTGTTCATTAAAATAGTGTTAGTAAAACTGTTTCCTACCTGTTTATGTATTTAACCTGTGTTAATTTCAGAGGCCATAGGGATGGAAATGGTTAGGCATGGTTAAAGCCCTAGTGCCTACTGAACTGATTTTTTGACATCTTTTTACAGAATACTGTACATATATCATTCATTCTTTAATTTATGTTTTAAACATGTAGCCATCATGCAAGGAGGATGTGTCTTTGCCTATGTGGTAAACTTCCATAACAAATAACTGGGAGCATCCAAACTTTGGCAAATGTGGTCACATTGTATTTCACCACGAGGGGCCAGCATGGCATTTTGGCTTTGTGGCACCAAACTAGCAGTAGTTTTGAGATGATGAAGTTTAGAAAATTAAAAGTATGGTATATCCCCGTTTAACATATTGATGTATCAGAGTGGCTACTGGCACCATCTGGTTCTAAATAGGTTTGTATTAGGATACATTCTACAATATTTATAATCAAGTATTATCTTTATTATTATTATTTTTATTATTATTAAACAGGATTTATATAGCACAAACATAGTATGCAGCGCTGTACATTAAATAGGGGTTGCAAATGACAGACAGATATAGTTGCACAGGAGGAGCAGACCCTGCCCCAAAGAGCTTACAATCTTGGAGGTGGGGGAGGTAACACACAATAGGAGGGGAGATATGTATCTAAATTATTTATTTTTTATATTATTATAAATTGATAATTTTTTGGTAGATTATTTGTTTAATCAAAAAATATGGATCAATAAATAAAAAAGGGTTGGTACATTAAAAATACTTTTTAAAAATACCAAAAATTCCTGATTTACATATCAGTTGTAATATTGTTCAAAAATACCCTCAAGAAAAAAATGTCTAGAATTAAATGTGTCTTAATGTCTAAATGCCCAGTGTAAATCTAGAATTAGGTAGATGGGTCATCATGAGACCATACAAATCAGTGGAAAAGCATGCATACAGCCATGATAACTGCTAAAATCCTACACAGCACAGCTCAGACATTTTATCAAAACAGACATTTTATCCACACCTCATTTTGTGAAGGTTGCCCTACATTTGATAACAGTAATAGTATATTATTTTTTAGAACATTGAATTGCACGTCCTGTAGATCCTTTCCTCGGGGACGATTAGATCACTGTACAGTTACATCTAATATCCAGGGTGGGGTATATTATTTTTAAAGCATGGGGCTAGCAGATGATTTCTAAGTAACCCTTGCTGTTGCATCAACCCTCCAAACTGCTGCCAAATAATAATTAACAAAGGTCACAGCTGATCATAAGTGCCTTAGTAGTGTGCTGTGCCCAACTATGTGGTTTATTACACTACCATATTTCCCACTACATACCAGTGCATGAGAGAAGCCTGCTTGTCAATCACTCCTTTACATTTATGACCAGTCCTTGTGCTACTCTGTTTAGTAAGCATTTTCAAATCCAAACATGCTAAATTTGGCTTCCATAGTATTATCATTTACCTTCTGCTTACTAGTGCATGCACAGTGTATGGAACATTAGAGACATGTTTCCGGATATACCCGCCACAGTTGACAGGGTGTTTATGTCAGATTTCTTTCAACCTTTCTAGCCTCCAAATAGCTGGTTATGTGTGCAGCATTAGGACAAGTGCAGGTCTAAATAGCAGTTAAGATGGCCCATCCTCATTGAATGGACGATAGGAAGCTTTAGTTTTGCATAAGGTAGCTTAGCACAGGTTACAGCTGTTTTATTTTTTTTTTTGTCAGGACCCCTTATCGAGATCAAGCACTGTCAGTCTACCAATACACTGGGACACCAAATAAGTGTTCCCTAAACACTACAAATGTTTAGAATGTTAAAACAGGTCTGCAAACTCTTAGATGCAGTTTTGACAAATGTCAATACAAGAAGCAGATACCTGCCAGTAACAGAACTATAGTAGGTGAAGAACCAAAGTTCAGATAAGTCATTCACTGTCCACTATCATTAACTAAAGGTGCCCAGAGAAATTGCAAGAAAACCTCCTTATCCAGCAATATTATTATTCTTATTATTATTATTATTATTTTTATTATTATTATTTTTTTTAAAAAACAGAATTTATATAGCGCCATTATACACATACACATCAACAACATACACAGCGCTGTACATTAAACAGGGTATTGCCAAAACAAGAATTTAACTTAGTAAAAGGACCCCAAGACCTAAGAAAGGTGCCCACTAGAATTCTTTGGAAACCCCACAGCCCAGGATACTCTAATATGCTAATAGTGACCACAACCAGTAAGTTGTACTTTGGAGAACTTCCCACTGCCCCTTTGTTTTCTGATTGGCTAGTGGGGCTGCATGATCCATATGGCACCTTACTTACTGCTAGACTTAGTGCCTAGTGCTAGTGTATGTGCTGTCCGTCATATGAAAAAATGTTGGGGTTTACTAAAAACTACTATGGCATAAACCTTTTGTAAACATAAACTTGACAGATTAAAAGATGCTGCCAGAAAATATAGTACCCAGCTCTCAGATGCATAACAGCATTATTTATTGGATGTATCCTCTCAATATTTGGAAGTCGTAAAAACATCCACTAGATTAATCTTTATCCAGGCCATGCATCCAATGAAGCTGCAAGCGGAAGAAATTTAGCAGGTGTCTGTGATGAATCACATCATGACTTTCTTCCTGTCAGCTTCTAAAAAGGCCTTTTTTGCTTTCACTACTCAAATACTAATGAGTTGTAATCCTGAATGGATCGTGAACTGCCACTTATACAGCATTACTCTAATTATTTAGAAAGGCTCGGAGATGAGGAGAAAGGAGTTAAAAAGAGAGGCGGCATGACCAGGGGGCTAGGAGATCAGGTAGAGGAAGCGTTAAGTTGGAAGGCGGGTTGAGTTGTGGGTTTAAGGGGGTGTGGATGGGTAGATATAAGGGGTGGAGGTTAGGAAGGTTTAAAGCTGGGAGGAAAAAGGAAGTGGGCAGCAGTAAGGGAGGCAGGAAGTAGTGTGAACTTTCCACCCTCCCGCCCTGTATTTTGGTTAGGGTGAGTGGGTGAAGGAAGTAAATGTTGTGGCGGTTGAGGTCTTCGGGGGGCATCTTGGGAGTTGTGTTTGCCAAGTGGGGAGAGCCATCACAGGTGTGGTTTCTCCTAGTGGAGGGTAAAAGGCCCACCCCTGCTTTAGGGGGGAGGGAGTGGAGAAGGCTGCGAGTGAAGTGGCGTTCTCGAGCCAGTAGGTGAAGTTGTGGCTGGGAACAAACAAAAAGGGGCACAGACCTCTTATGGGTATTTGAATTCGGTGGTGCCTTGGAGGACCTGTGACCTGAGGAGATGGGAAGGTGTTTCAGGGGTAAATGTTATGTTAATGGTATGTCATTCCTATGGTATTTAAAAATATTGTAATGGTAATATTATGGTAAGATATTTATGTTGAGATTAATATATTTATGTGGTTAAAAGTAATTTATTCTTATTTCATGATACAGGTAGTCCCCAGGTTACAAATGAGATAGGGACTGTAGGTTTGTTCTTAAGTTGAATTTGTATGTAAGTTGGAACAGATACATGTTTTGAATAAATTTAATTAGGACAGATGTTTGTCTCAACATAATATTAGGCAGCATCGTGTCAGTTACTGTATAAAATTCTCACTGTGAGTTAATCACAAAGAAAGCAAAAAAACTTTGATATGCAAAGAGAAACAACTGCAAAGTTTGTCTTGGTCATTAAAGTGGTACAAGAGGCTGCAGAAAGAGCTCAGTCCTTTAGATCACTCACAACCTCAGTTGGTATGCCTGAGCGATTCCAACGTACCAGGGTCATGGAGTGGCGCACTACTCATCTTTACTATGCTGTACTGCAGTTCTGCAGGAAAATATTTAAACAATGTTAAAGAAACTAAGGACATAAAGTGGACCTAAACTTAAATCTGCTTTAAACAGGGATTAGACATGTTCAGGCATTTTGCCCTTCCAACATTACGTGTCTTCAGAAACATAATGCAATGAATGCAGTTAGGATTGTACAGGAGTGACTTTCTTGACATCATAAGACTAAGAATAGGTAATTGAGGGAGGCTGGATTCTTCACATCAGAAGATAGCATCGGTAATATTTTTAATTGTTTGACTTAACAATCTAATAGAGATTCCTCATTTACAAATGAGGATATCCTGCTTATAACGACACCACCCTTTCCTTGCTGTTTGGCCGATTGAAGCAAGACGTACAGAGTCCCTTTGGGTATGAGGAGCATGATTCACAACCCCTTCCTCTCACATGACAGCCCAAGTGCTTGGTGGTTAACCACTTATACAACCAACTAGGTGCTTAGTGCTTTAGAAACCATAAGTCATGACCTGCTGAGCTAAATAGGGTTATTCTTTACTGGCTAAAAAGAGATAATGGACAATGTTTCCTACTAATAACACTGTCAGGGGAGATCAGGTAAAATCTACTACTGAAGAAGAATCAGTCAAGAACATTATGGCACTTCATGCCTCCATAAAGAACAGGAGACACTTGTGTAACTTCGATAGGCCTGTGGGTAAAAGCAACAAGGGCTCTTGTAGTATAAACACAGGTAAATGTATATCAATGCATATGGTAGAATGCAGCTGTCCTTCATTTTAAATGGGAGAATCCTAATAACAAAATACACAGAAAATGTAAAATGGTAAATTGATGCACAGACAAATCGTTAAATACTTTCTGCTGTCTTTTCCAGCAATAAAAAATCCTGTGGTTTAACAATGACAGCTTAGTCCTGACCCAAAGCCGATTTATTGCCTTATTTTATTCAGTTCTTTAGCCGTGGGTAGACGCGTGGTAATTTATAAGGATTTCATTATCTCTCGTAATAACAGAAGGCTTAAGTCATGTCAGGGAGTTTTCATTAAGTTTAGACTACATACAAATTTTGAAAGTGATCAGAACATAATGTAAATGTAATATTAACTTTGTTTAACATATTGCATACATGCATATATGTAAATTCCAAGCTTCCATTTTTAAAACAGTCTGACAGTATGTAGACCACAATATCCATTCAGTGCATATTCATATGGAAATAAAATTCAGAATAAACATTACAAAGCAACTAGCATTCAACACAGCACAAAACATTTTTTTTTAATATAAAAGATATAGTATTTCACAACAACAGCAAACTCAGCTCATCTCAAACTTAATAAAAATTTGCATTGGGCTTATCTGTGGCTTCTGTGCTGTTTTTGTTGTTTCCCTGGGATATCAGGTCAAGTAATGGGAGGCTGTTTGCGGTTATGAATAAACATGCAGTTATAATGTAGCATCTCCTTATTATAGTAACATCCCTAAAATAATTTAGAGGGTAACTTTAGTAAATTTTGGATGGTTTTCCACAGGTACCTACCTGTTCATGCTAAGATGACAGCCAGTCACTGCCATGATGCACCATCTTTTGGGACTATGGCATATTTTGGCACCTGTTGAGGTGCGTAGTTTCTTAAAGAGTAATAGCTGGAGGACAGAAATAAAGGGGGGGGGGTCTTCAGCCATGAGATGGATGCTAACAGAGTACTACCCAAAGGACAGGATCCCCAATGTGTTTGAATTTGGGATTTTGGTTGACTCTGGTATTGGAGAAATTACATTCCTGGCGTTATATCAGTTGTGTTTGAGCCTAAAGTGTACTGCTTAAAAGTGGATTGTGTGTAAATGACATCCTGCTGCCCTTATTGTCTCTTCTATGTATATTTGATCTAGAATAAATCTTGTAAAAAATGAAGACCTGTAAGACTCTGTGAGATTCCGTTGTCCCCATACTAGTAAGGACTCAGGTACAAACTGGCATACCATATAGGGCTAAGTGCAGTAATACACGCCAAAATTGTATTTCTTCCCAAACTCACAGGTTTTGTTGCATACTGTTTATATGCTAGAGATATATTACCTGTTTTTCAAATACACATTTGTAGCAACTATTTAAGGTTGCAATCGTCTTGGTATGGAAGAAATTTTATTAGATGTTACATTGAATAAAAACATTGAATCGAATGGTAATCTATTAAAATTCTCAATCAATATATGCTGGTGTATTATTCAATTATTGTCTATTTGTCAGCCAGGGGCACTCCCCAGCACTCACCAGGCAATGGGAGCACTACTTAGCTGAAAACAAAGAATATCAATAGAGGAAAGACCCCGTATGCTTGATGAATATTCAGTGGTTAATGTAAATGTTGGGGAGCCCTCTGAGCTGAATGTCGCCTCCACAGATCAAAGGGTGAACCTGGTATCGCCCCATGGAAAAACAGAAACCAATAAGCACGTGACAAATGTTGGAATCATTTCCACATAATTTTTTTTTAAAATGGCGCTGGAGTACCACTTCCCTATTTTATACATTATCTTATGTGGGATTGGTTTGTGTTGCTGTAAAAATAAAAAAGTAAATAAGTAAAAAAAAGATTATTCGCCCTACACTGCTTCCTATGCAGCCAAAAAATACCTCTTCTCCTCTAGGAAAAACAGTTTAGTTTTAATGCCAACTCCGCTTAAGGTTAGCAGAAGATTTATCATCTCCCTTGCTAGTACCTCCCTTTCCATCAAGCCCAGTCTCCATCTGCACTGTTATAATTCCCTACAGTCAGACCTTGGCACCATCTTGGCTCAGGCGTAGGGAAGTAAAGAAGCTACAAGCCTGATAGTTGATAAACATTGTACTGGCCTCAGACAAAATGATGCCTACTTTATTTTACTTTTTTTTGAAACATGTGTCTTGAAGATCCGCTGCCTATAGTTCACCGAAACACATGCACTAACAGCAGCAGATGTTCTAACTATGAAAAAAATGTATTTTCCATATCCACATATTGGGTTCCCAGTCTGGTATTGTAGTTTACCATTTTCCATTCCAAAGTCAGATAAATCATCCCTATAGACCACATTTTGAAATTTCCATATGTGCAAATATTTTTGAGTAGGTAAACTTTTAAAATTAGCCTTATTTTTTAGCTTGCTTTGTTATTCATTTAAATAATGTGCTGCCACAGCAGCCTGTTTAAATTTTTGACATTTATAGTATTGTGTTAAGAGCTTTTTAGAGCTGGAGTAATGAACTTTTATATAGTTGACCTCAATATAGCCTGCAACATGTTTTAAGGGTCAATAACATATTTTGCATTTCCAGAGAAAAATGACAACAAAAAGGCATGGATGGGGGGGTGAGCAAACCTGCAAACTACAGATTTTTCTTATACAGCAGCAAGTTCCAACCAATCAGTAGTTCTAAATGACCAAACCAGTTGGTTTGCATTAAAACATTATACAGGAACACTGACAGGATGTTATCAGACATTGAGCCTGATTTTTTTAAAGCTCTCCAAGGTTGGAGAGAATACATGTTCCTCACTGAACCTGAGTAATCCAGCAAACCTGGAATAGATTTCTTAAAGTAATTTGCTATTTGTTAGGAAATGTTTTCAATCCTGGACCAGATCCATTCCAGGTTTTTTTAATCACCCAGCTTCACTGATGAAAGTGTATCCTCTCTAGTCTTGGAGAGCTTTAATAAATCAGGCCTATTGAGTTTATGATAGGGTCAAAAGGTAATTGTATGAACAAATTGTCTGTAGAACAGATATAACAAAACTACTTTACCTATGTATTTTTACAAAATGTAAGCTTAAATATAAGATAGTATAATCTATAAATAGGAGACATATCTCTATAGCAAATATTTCATTTTTTCCTATCAATTTGAAAATTTCATTTTGGATTGAGTAGGAGAGGGCTCTTTTTTGGACCCATGAAATGCACAGTGGTCATTCCTGATTAGTTTTTAATGTCAGGGGACCACTGTACACCTGTTGTATGTTTGTCTGAAATGAGCACAACAATTTGTCTCAGGCATGAAACTTGACGTGTGTACACAGCCTGATTCCTCACCACTTGATAAAAATCTTAATAAAAAAAGCTTAGCTTATAAATATACTTTAAGGTCCATATTACATTATTTCAATGTATCTCATCAGTGTACATTGGAAAATTGGCAACAAGAGGTTAAATGGCTTAATAGCAAGAAACTGAAATCAGCAGTGTAGTTTAGCCCTTATAGGGATATTTTATATACAGTAATTATGCAATTCTGCAATAAACAATAGAAAAACACATTTTATTGGCTCTGTACATGGCTACACAACCTAACCTTTTTTGGATAACACCAGTAAGTTTAACAATGTCTATGATGTTACCTTAAACCTTGGCAATCATGTAATGTGCTGGCTGGCTCTGAAATTACAAAATATATTGGCATTCACTAAAGATTATAAATAATAACTCTAAAATAAAAACTCTAAATATACTGAACTTTGGGTTTCAGTAAAGCAAGACTTGATGATTATTAAAGAATTAGCACAACCTGATTTTTTAATTGTAGGACACAGTTTTCAGGCTGACTTACACACAACTTTCTTGTGTATTTAGGTGTCATTATGGGTACAATCGATAGAGTGAGGTTTAATGTTGGGAGCCAGGCCTGAGGTCTAGTCTCTAAATATTTATTGGAGTGAATGGGGAACCATCGGGTTCTTATTCATAATTAGGGCTATTTTAGAGAGATCTTCTTTCGCTTCCTTTTCTAAAGACAATACCCAAATAGTTAGGTAGAAACCTCATTATGTTTCCGTATTGCTTTCTGTTGCCTGTTTTTTTTTTGGTGAAACTGTTGTCAAATATGGAGAGAACATCTCTGCTCTGAATAGCTGTGAAACAATAAATAAATAGTGAAAGGGGTTCTGATTCTTCTGTACTTTATTCAAAACTATCTGCAGCGCAAGATCTAAAGCTATGTACATACACCAGATCCCTGTCACTGAAGAGTGACAGTACAAATGAACAAGAGCAGTACAGACAGCTCCTTAAAGATGGGAAGGAGAACACACGTCATAAGAGTCCTCCTCCATGGAAAACACCACAAGTCTTTAGCTATTGATCACTCGGTGATCTGGCAAGATGAATTACTGAGAGATACTGGAGGACAGCTGTACATAAGTTAGAGACTCTAGTGAATTTAATTGCTATTTTAAGCTGTGGGCGAAAGTTGGTAATACTATCATTCAAGTTCTACAGCTAAAATCAGATAGCTTGCTTAGTTTTTCCTAAATTTAGATTTGGAAAGAGCAAAAAGGATTAAAAGCCCTGTCAGTTTAATTCTTGCATTTGTGTCTGATTCAATAGACTTTCTTTTACTTTCTCTCCTGGAGACAAGAAGGAGAATTAAACAGCTGTCACTGAAATAAGTATGATCATTGAAAGATGATTTATCTGAACCTCTTATTTTAGTAAAAAAAATGTAACATTTTGCATTTCCCATAAGTCTCATTGAAAATAATTACCAGGACCATTAGTGAGTGAATGCTTTCAGGGGAGACAAATTAACAATATATAGCCTTAGTGGTTCTAAGCTTTCCACACAGTATATTTATATTTTAATTCTAAAGTGCCAACCCCAACCCTAAAGTGCACATGGACTGACCTTTAGTGTGACTACATGTGGGTATTATGTGACTTATAGTGACCAATAGAGACAGCAAAATCTGACTTTATACATGTCATTATAGCTCTGGAGCTGTGATCCTGTTGCTGAGCATGCTCTGACTGAGGCTGGAGTAAGCTAGCAGGGAATGGCAAGATACCATGGAATGGCTCAGCTTTCAGAAGCTGAGACTTATCCAGTGCTGCTATCTTAGGTGCTTGTTTGGACTGTTGCACTGAGGTCCACTGCACGCTCCAAGCCCTCTAGGTATGCCACTGGATGCCATACAGCCCATGCAAGATTTTCATTATCATTACTCTGCTGCACCTACCCAGCCAGACTCATGTTTCTGTAGACAAAGATAATCTCTATGGGAACTTTGCCTCTCCATTGTTGGTAGACTCTCTGATTATGTCCTCACTGTGCACTGCAATCCATGGACTATGGTGAATGAATACAGGCCTTGCCTTCACATTATGAACTACAGGTTCTGCTCATCAGGTTGTGGGCTTCGTATGCTGTGGATCCCAATGAAATCCAAAGCAATGTGTCCTGGGCAGCCAATGAGGTCGAGGACATCACTGTCACACTCTCCACTTTTGCTTTGCAGATACAGACTGTAATAGAGCAGAAATTCTCACAATCAACATTTGATCCACTTGCATTTCTCTACTGGGGTCTATGAATACTGATCTTAGGAGACCCTCCCCTGTTTTGAAATCTTCTCGAGGAGTACTACAATAGGGACATCTACCAAAGAGAAACATTTTCTTAACCAGTTGTTGTCTTGAGACACATATTGCTATGGTTGATCCCATATGGATGATGCATTGTTGCCGCTCCCACTTTGCTCCACTTAATTATTCTCAAAAGTTTTCACTGGCTACAAGAGAGGCCTTGGAGGTTGGTGGAAACTCAAGTTCACCATTTCCAAAGACACAAGACGTCTGCAGTGACTATAGTTACACATATATATAGCTATATGATCCCAATTTTTATTCTGTTTTATCAGGTTTGACCAGTTAGACCTTGGAGCTATCTTTATGTCAACACTTTGCTTCACTCCTACAGTGTCAATGGCCTTTAGTGGAAGAGTTCTGGGACCTCTGGGGTCTAAGGGGATATGCTTTAATTGAGACTATGGCCCATGTCCAGTTTGTGATCTCTCCAAATTTACCTTTGATGTTTACTAGAACACAAATCTGTACTTGACAGTTTGATTTGATTGTCTCTTTATGGTTTTCTTCTTTCTATTTGGAACACCCTCTCCTTGTTATAAAAAAAACAATATTATAAAACAAAAGTAACCCCCTCCCAATGGCCTCTGTGTAGAACCGACTTACTGTTAAACCTCTCTACCCGGTGAAATTATGTTGCCTCCCTCTCTTACCATCCAAAGTAATGTCCTCGTATAGTTATCAAGCGCAATCATTTGTGGTGTTGCTCACACCTTGTGAATATGGCTACAGATAGAAAGTATGTAGCCTGCATAGCATGTTTGGGTATGGTTACATCAGATATTTAGTGTGGTCAAATAATGGGCATCGCGTAAAGGTTTGCTACTTATTATAGGCTATAAGTTCAAATTTGCACATAGGGTCTCTAAAAAACTCTTCAAGTTTTTAAAGCCATCATCATTTTTCTATCAGCTTTTACCAGTTATTGTCCTGCTAGTTTAGCTGATGTTTCTCAATCCCAGTTAATTGTCCCTATTTTGGCAATTGTCCCTCCAGCTACGATCAGTCAGTATCCCCTTAGAAAGTAATCTTTATCCATCATTGCATCTTTAGACCCTATTAGCTAGTACAGGGTCCTAAGGAGGATCCTTAAGATGTGGGTATTTAAATATAAATTGGGCATAAGTGGTGGGACTGGGGTATTAGACAAGATTATTCTCAATGCAAACATTTTCCAAAAAAATAATAATTTTTCTAAAAGATAGAAATGCACTTATGGTAGATTGCACTGCAGTAAGCCAGTAACAGTCAAGTGTTTATTAATAGAAGATTATTATCTAAAGACAATATCTCAAGGGTTGCGGTGAAGTACAACGCTTATTCCTGGAATTCAGTTTCCTGAGTAACCTGGCAGATAACCTTGCAGAGAAAAATCTTGTGCAATCTAATACCATAACCTGACTTCCCATTAATACAAAAATGAAGGTTAGTGTATTTACTTTGTTACTTATGATCATTCTGTTTTCAAGGGCATGCTGTGTATCTTTACAATCCAAATGCATTAAAATTTAATTCTAAGGACTAAAACAGCTGTTCCCCTTTTTTTACCAGAAGAGTTGGCCACCTAAGAGGATGTACCAGGCCATGAAATGTCAATTATTAAGTTAGTTCCCTGATATTGTATTTCATCACTTCTATGAAATTTTTAATCTGAGCCATGTACCAACCTGCCTGCAATTTGATTACTCATGTGCGAAAGAACTGAGACTGCTGAAAGTGGTTTAACAAATGTGTGATGTAAGTATAGTTCCGCTTTTGTATAAATTGTTTGTAAGGTCACATCTTAAATGCCAGATACAGTTTTCTTGCTAGATTAAAGGTCATACTTGCCAATGACTCAAACTGAATAACTGAATAACAAATAAATGTACTTTTGGCATTTTGGTCTGCAGAATTCAGAAGATTCAGACAGTGGAGATCTCTGAGGAAAGGTGAAGCAAAAATGCTGCTACGTCCATACCCTCCCCACTTGCACTGATGCCTTGCTTTCTACAGTGTAATAAGTATATTTACAGCCACCTACGTGGGAGACATGCTGCTTCTGCATAGGGGAGGTATATTGGAGCACATTATACACTTTTTTTGGTAAGAGGACTGGTAAGGTACCTCAGCTCTATAAATATACCACACTACCTCTGCCTGCAAGGGAATGTAACTTACCAGAAGACTTGCTTAGCCTTTCATGTTTGATGTGTTTTTTTTCTGCAGCTGGAATCCTAATCTTTAAAAAAGATTATCAAACAAATACCCATGACTGAATACTTTGTTCTTTTTTTATAAAATATAACACTGATTTATTGTTACCACTGATGGGACACCTATAGTGTGCTATATTGACCTACGCTTTGTAAATTCGGGGCAACCTAAAAGGTTTTCTGGATAGCAGGCACATTCCAGTGTTAATGAGGCCGGACATCAATACAAGTATATATTTTATTATTTTGACATCCTACTAATAGATTAATTTTGATTTAGCCATCAGAGAAACATGTGCCCATACTACACATACTAAAGCATTTACATATTCTGAACACTAGTACAGGCACTTTAAAATGAGGTCTCATTCACCTCAGTAATGTGAAGTAGCACTAATGTCTAAGGACCAATTTATACCACATACTGTGAATGGGCTGCCTAATTCACTAAAAATGAATGTGTAGAAAACATAATATTATTAATAATAATAATAATATTATTATTATTAATATTATTAAACAGTATTTATACAGCGGCAACATATACTCCAGCTCTGTTAATTGGCAAGTTGTGTTGGGTCCTACTAATGCATGTAATGCATGCCTGTTGTGGTATTCTTTTTGTTATTTTTTCCATTCAATATTGCAAAAAAAGTGTGTTATGTTTTTTTGCGTGCTGCATAGATTTAAAAATTGTGATGATCTTCGAGGACTGTGCTGGTTCCTGCTGCTTTTGCATTTCTGTAGATTTGTGTAATAAAAGTAATGGATAAAAGCAGTTCTAAAGTGAAAACCCATTGACTAGGCTTCTAATATTGTTTAATAAATATCGTTCAGGTATTCACACTTTATTAGTGTCTTTTGTTGTTTTTATGTTCTTTATAAGAATCCCGAACATTTTCCTGTTTTAGTTTTTTGTATCAACGCTCATAAATTTGGCAAGTTTTTCTCTCAAGAGCTGAAAGGAAGCTAAAGGCAGTAAAAAAAAAAACAGCTTAGCGAAGATATCCTAAAGGAGAAGATTGACCACATGCAGGATCTAATATTTGAATGTTTGGAACTATTACAGGCAAAAAATGTGTATTTTCTTCTACTAAAAGGGCTATAATTGCTTCTGAAGTTACAGAGAAGTTGCTTTATGTTACCTTTTTCATACAAACAGTTCTTAGAGATTTTTTTAAAAAATCGTTTCTGCCAATTTGGAGTATAAATCCTTGGCGTAACATTTGGAGGATGAAAGACATGTTATGTTTGTATCCAGCGATTTCAGAAATAAGTCTAAAAGAGGTAAAATGTCTTGAAGTGAAAGCTTTTCAGACATCAGCATTGCAGCTAACAATTTGTCATAAAATAGTCAAATCAAACTGAAAAGGCAAAAGACTAGTCAGCCTCCACATACAGCTCTTCTTTGATTGATATGACAGAATACATTAAAGTCACCTTTAGTTATTTCAGAGCCTTTATTCAGAGAGCTGAGAAAAATGTTTGCGAATGATACTCGTAACTTTGATTTGGCCTCTAGTTCATCTGTCAGGCAATGTCTGCTGACAAGAGTGGGAGGTTTACTGTTCTCAGAATGTGTATCAACAGGATAGTACAATTATTCAGAGCTCAAGAATTTCTTTCTGATAGGCACACAGCTGAAACCTAAAGGATTTGGGAGTTTAGAGATTTGTAAATATTGCAGAGAAGGCAGCCAGTGTACAATACCAAATGAACCATTAAAACCCAATGCAAGTTAACAACACATGATTACAGCTAAACATGAACTGGGGCACAGCAGTGGCTTGAATATACATGAACCTAAAGCAAATATGACAAAAGGACAAAGTTGCCAAGCAGGCACTTATTGATGCCAGAATGTAACTTTGATTCTCAAGCACTGTGCCCCAATCTGCCTCTGAGAGCCTGATGCATATTTTACAACTTTTGGAGATAGCTTTTTAGCTAAAAGTATGTAGACAAATGACACCCCCTTGACATGCCCCCATTTTGCGCCCCTGTGTAAAATACGATTTAGGCCAGATACAGCCTAGCCAGTAGTTCGTTCTGGCCTAACGTCCTAATGCTCCGCCTGCCGGCAGATCAGCCAGGAGGAGTTAGGAACTACCAGAGTCGCCTCCTTGCTGTGGCTCCCCTATTTATCTCGGCGGGCGTTGAAACTTCCGGTAAATAGGGAACGCTCCCTGAAGGGAAATCCCTCTCCTCTGCAATGCATACGGAGGAGAGGGATTTCATTTCAGGGAGCGTTCCCTGGTGGTGGGCAGAGCCATTAGGGTGGGACTCAGAGTCCGGCCGAGTGTGCTCCCGCCCACCCCTGAAATGGCCTAGTGGCCATAAGAGTTTGCCGACCCCTGTTCTAAAAGTTCCTTCAAATCAACGACAGTTGGGAGGTAATGCTGATGGGCAAACCAAACCTCTTGTAGGAATCTATTCACTTCCCCCGGCTTCCATAATGCTGTTTTTGAAATAGATTTTCCATTCAGAGACCAGATTCAAAGAAAGCTATTTTTTACATGCTGATCATGTGATAACATGATCCTATAGGTATATACTATGGTCAAAGGCAACAAAAATATACACACAAATGAGTATATGGGGTTCACATATTACAGTAAAGTTTCATGCTCAAAGGAAACAAATTATATGTATATGTTAGGGAAAACTAAATTATGAACACAAGGATGTACAGGTTACATTAAAGTACCAGCTTTCAAAAGCAGCAAAATGTACACACAGGCATGAGTAATTTAAATTCAGTGGTACTATCCATTTGACCAGTTTAAGACAGAAAATAGTATACATGCCAAACTGTAATGTAAACTACCATTTCTCCAAGATCTAAACACAGACAATTCATCTATATCAAAAATGTATAGGTAGTACTAAGCAGGTTACATTTTTGAAAGCCTATATATTTGAGCTATAGCTACTTATGTAAAACTTGTACATCTAGGACTTCTCGTGGTCTACAGACTCTTATGTTGGGCATGTAGCTTCATGATAATCCATACAGGCTTTTACTTGTCCACATACTAGATCTATCACCTCCCCAAAATCTAAAGCAGTCTTTTTCAACATTTTATGCCGAAAAAATCTTTAAAAAAATTTTGAGGTCTTAGGAAACCACCTTCCTAAATGAGTTTATTGTTGGGAGGAACATCCCCATTAAGAAAATAATACGGAAATAATGTTCTTTACATTGTTATTGTATTGATGGCCCTGGAAGTGGTTCCTGCCTAGGTTTTTTGCCAACACCTAGTATTTCGACAATAAATAAAACGAAGGAGAGAGAGGTTTTCTTGCAAATACAGTATATTTGTTCACTTGAATGCACAGAATGTACAACACACCAGACTATTACAAGGGGTTTGTGGGAGTATCAAGAGAGGTCTTGATTCCGGTAAATGCTAGACAGAGCTCACCATTAGTCATTGGATAGGCCACAGCAAACGGGAGAGGTATCACAAAGATTTGTAGGGTTACACAGAGGATTCCTAATTCCTGACATGTTTCGACATTACAAACAAAAATGCTGTTATACCAAAGGATAAGGTTTGTTGAGAGAAGTTGATATATGCATTTTTTAGTCAATTCAAAACTACATATATCCACAATTCACAACCAACCTTACTCACATGCACTTTGTTTTAACAGCATTACTGTTCGTCTTCATCTCCCTTGAAGAAGCTAATCTGGTGAAACACAATATGTACAATCCTTACATCTTTACATTAATAGTCAAAATGTCACTCTTCTAGTTAGCTAAAATGATTACTGGTGTCATCCTACTGGCTCTACCAAATACTGTTAATACAGAACTATGCAGGCTCCATCAGATAAGAAGTCAATCAATCAAAACTTAAGGAACCCCTAGCAACCATAAAGTTCCACAGAACTATGGTTGAGAATGACTGGACTCAAATAATAATTTTGGAGACAAGACAAAACTCCCTCTCTAAAGCAACATAAATCAGCAGTGAAATAAATTACAATGGAGACAAACTGCTGACAGATATGTTGAAATGTGTTGAAGTTTTATGTTTTGCAAGGTGTCAAGTACAGCTTGCATTGATACTTATATGTTTTGCACAAAGAAGGCGAGAAGGGTTAAGAAATAGACACATAGGCCAAATCTTTGTGCTAGTGCTAAAATCTTTGTGCTAACATTTTAAATTTGTATGACAGCCTAAAAAAACATCGCAATACAATGTGTAAAAAATTGCATTATTTTTAAATGTTGAAATGTCATATCTTTCCATCTGCAAGCACTCCATCATATCCACAGCCTATCCTCAATGACTTTTATACAGATATTAAGTACATAAAGAGAGTCTGTACTCACTCTACAAAATATATCTTTAACAACACATATCTGCTTTGAGCTCCTGGCCAGATAACTATCCAGGATATTATATCATGCACATTTCTTTCAGAGGAGATTAGCAACACTTCTGTTTACAGTAAAAAATATTCTGATTTTCAGTTCCAGGTGAGGCCTGGCCTGATATTCTGTACAGCTAATATTGATACAATTAAAGTTTATTTGTGGCTGGTGACCAAAATTTATACAACACCTTTGTAAGGCTTTTATTAACACACAAAATGAACCAATATAACAGATGTTTAGATATTTTTCCCCTCGCGAAGAAATGTAAAATTTATGAACTGTATGTCTCGCAGAGACACAATCTGCCAATATTCCTTTAGTTTTGTCTTGTGCTGCTCCAGACTACAGCCAAGTTGGATTCCAAGCATTATGGCAAAGAGGCATTTGTCCAGCCATAAAAACTTTGCAATTTTTCATGCTGAAATAAAATAGACACCACAACAAAAAATGTCTGGAAAACAAGCAGGCAGTCTTAGCCAATTATTCAGTGTATTTGAGTTTAAACTAGATTCTGTATTTTCTAAATATTACTGATTTTGGTCACACCTTTAATGACTTTCAGACAACTTCAGCTGACTGAGAATAGAATTCTATCAAAGTTGGCTGTCTGAAAACTGCTTTTGTTATCAGGTTCAGTTGAGATAATTTTAATGCCATCTCATTCTGGTTGAGCGGAACCTCTAATTTCCTGGTTCCTGGCCTGATTAGGCCCACCCTTGCAGTTACTAGGTCACACATAGACAGCCCTTGACTTTTATAGTTATACTGTATATGGAGCTGTTTGGATGCTTACATACATGTTGCATTAGGTATTTGTGCCTGTGTAACTATGTACACTACTCTGTGCCTTCACAATCATATGATACAGAATAGGTACCAAATGTCTGGACTGCTGGAAGCTTAACAGACAGTCCTTTCTGTTAAATATCAGGCTGCCCAATGCAATGATGGGACAAGGTTCAAAAATGCCCAACACAAAAAAAAGTAGCAAATAAAAAAAAATACCCATTATATGAGCTGTAAACAACTTAATAAGTATTGGAAGTCCTGTCCTTTTAGTGCACCCGGTTTGTTGAAATGCTCAAAGCAGCCACTTCTGTTGCCTAGCTTTTGGCCTCTTGGCATTTTATATACAGTGGGCATAATTTATAAAAGCTGAAGAATATACACTTTTTTTCAATGAACCAGGGTGATCGAGCAAACCTGGAATGGTTTTCTTAAAAGTAATTTGCTATATGCTATCAAATGTTTTGAATCCTGGACCAGATCCATTCCAGATTTGCTGGATCACCCAGGTTCACCAATGAAAGTGCCTCTCTCCAGTCTTGAAGAGCTTTAATAAATCAGAATATATATATAAATATATATATAAATATAAATATTCTGGGTGTTTCATTGCTGAAAATGTATATGATAATAAAGTTGTCAGGGGGCATCATTGTGGGAACACGGGTGCCTAAAAATTTGCATACATTTTCAACACAAATGTATTACAGTAAATAGCAAACCCTAAGTTAATGCAGATTCACGAAGAGCTAAATAGTACCGCTGTGACAGGTTTTTCCAACCTTTGACTTTGGATCCTGTTTAGACCAACTTCTACATTAGGCTATATAATTACAACCTGTTAACATGATAATAAAGAAAAAACTTAGGGTATTGTATTAGTTTTAAAATTGACCTGTCCCACTCCCATGGCCCTTCACCTGACCCATGTTACCTGCAGACTCATGTTAACATAAAATCTAAAGCATATTTTATCAAAAAATAAAAAAGTAAATAAAAGAGAATAGCCTGTAAAAAAGAGAATAACAAAAAACAGCTTTAACTTCAATAAAAAAAATTTACCCTCATAGTACTTTCTGCTGCTAGATTTCCTTAATCTGATGTTTTTTTTCCTTGTACAGGTGGTCCCTGGGTTAAGGACATCCAACATACGCACGACTCCTAGATATGAACGGGCTTCCCTGCTCCCTCCTGTGCAGGATGGAGGCTTGGAGGGGGGAAGGGGTGGTTTGTATGACTTGCAGAAGAAATCCCAGCTGAGGTTGTGGGTGAGCTGATCTGTGGCATCTTGTAACTCTTTAAAGACAAACTCTGCTGTTGTTTCTTTTTGCAAATCAAAGCACAGCCTGCTCCAGAAGTTAATGAATGTCTAGGCTCCATAAAGTTTTTTTTTTTTTTTGCTTTGTTTGTGATTAGCTTACAGTGGGGATTTTATACAGTAACTGACACCACACTGTCTAATAGTATGTTGAGACAAACATCTGTCCTAATTGCATTTATTAAAATAAAGTACCTGTTTCCGACAATGTGGCGGGACTGGTACCTTATATCATGTCTGGTGGACATGTCCACGCATTAAAAGGTTCTGACTGGGTGTTTATCAACTTGTGTATACACTGTTGGGTGGAAGTATGAGAAAAGACGCGTTTGAAGCATTGTTACTTCTTCCGCCTAATAACTGCACCAAAACACCAATTCAAGCTCTTTAATTTTGTTTTCACCGCTCCAAAGCAAACATTGACGAAGGCCTGGTCCTCGAATAACCCCAATGTGAAACAAGTGAAAAAAAAAATTAAATGGTACTTTGTTAATGAATTATTGAGTGCTAAACTGAATGATTCTTTCCAAACTGTATGGATGCCTTGGATCGATATTTATTTACCTGGAGATTTCAATAGGGATCTACTTTCTCTGTAAAGTGTTATCGTGTCCAAATCGCCCAACCTCACAACTGTGTCTATCTCTGGTCTTGGGTCTCCCTCCCCCCTTGCCCACACACGCATCTTTCTTCCTCTCTTATTCCTTCCCCTTCTTATCTATTCCTTTTCTTCTTCTTTTCTTTGTTCTGAAGAAATTGATTTTGGGTTCCTGCAATGATGTACACATTTTATACCTGTATGATTATAAGCCCTTGACTTCAGACGGAAGTTGCAATTGCCATTATTTGCCAATTTGTATTGTTCTCCTTTTTCATTTCTCCCCTTTTCCTTTATGTTTTTGTTCCCTTGTTATGTATCCTTGTTATATAAAAAAAAAATTTCTTCTAATAAAACATTTTTGAAAAAAAACCCTTCAAAAAAATAAATAAAAAAATAAAAAAATAAAGTACCTGTTCCGACATACAAATTCAACAAACCTACAGTTCCTATATTTTATGTTACCCGGGGATGACCTGTACTGCTTCTTCCTCTCACTCATGAGTCATTCAACTAAAGCTGATCTTCAGTTGGTAGATCTAATATATGACGGGTGCACGTGTGATCCATCAGCGCTGTCCCTAAGTACTGGCTATAACTGTCAACTGTAGAGTGTTTCCATCAAGTTCTATGGTATAATATTTATCGTAACTTCACCTTTCCACCAACCTCCCTAATTAAAACATTGTACCAGGTCCAGCTAAACCTATTTTAAATTGATATTTCTAAATTCAAAAGAAAACACAGACATCTGTTTCTAATATAGTATTTTAAAGATGTGGCAGGATGTCAAGAAAGGCTACAAAATAGCTGAACCGTATAATACTGCCTGACTCAATTCACCAATTGAAAGAAACAATATGGAAAAACTATCACATCAGCCAATTTATCTGACGGCTTAGCTTTCTATTAAAGAATACAGAGAAGCGGGTTTATCAAATTAGAATCAAAGACTTAGTTATTTGTGGTTACAAGAAAGGTTTTATCTAATGAAAATTAGATATATTGTATTAGCTTCTTATGTAGAAATTAGGAACTACTTTTGCTAAGTCTGGCATGAACCTGAAACCAGGGAAAAAATATAACACATCAGTTTCAAGTCTGCAAATCACATTAACTTTTTTTTTCTTTCTGTATTGCTGAGGTGACTGCAAATTCAATAACAATGCTGTAAAATAGGAGACTAAATCAACACGTTTAGTATATCGAGAGCTTGAGGAAATCATTCACCACCTAATTAAAGCCAGCACTTGCAATTCACCTGCAAGTAAAATAAAATGTGATGTGCCACTGTTTCAGGATAAGAGAAGCAACATTAAGCTAAATGTAGTGATAGGCCCCCAAACACATATTCCTGCAGCCAGAAAATTTACTGAGTATGGTAAATGAGGGATGGTCACAGGAACACTGCCCATAGCAACCTGTTTTAAGCAAATGTTTTCCTGGAGCAATTAGAAAATAAAAAGTTAACAAATGGATGCCATAGACTAACCCCTCTCCACTTTTTTTCTCCATCAATTGACCTCCTGGGCGGTTCATTTCTGTCCAGATTTATATGTCTAAAAGCGGTAACATTGTCCTTCATGAAAATTTATTTTACAGTATATGTATATACTAAAGTTTGAAACACAAAATCATGTCAAAATATTGAATTAAATAAATTTAAAAAACATAAATTCAATATTAAATTTAATAATAAACTTTGACATGATTTTGTCAAACTTTATTATACTCATACTTTTAAATTATACTGTAAAATAAATTATAATGAAAGACAATGTACTGCTTTTGGACATATAAATCCAGTGTATTGCATTCAATACAGTTGTTTTGTATCAAACTCAATACAAAATAATTTGAAATTACGGCTCCATCCCTAGCGACGGGTGTATGCACCGACGTCACAGGGAACTCCCGGGGAACGTCAGTGCACTCGCCGAGGGATAGATTGAGGAAGAGGATGTGACTAGAAGATGGCAAGACGCCTGGGGGATGCTGATGGGATCAAGTAAGTTTTTTTTACTTTTTTAACTACGCCGAGTGTGTCTCGGGGGTTACTCCTTTCAGCTTGTTTTTTTTTACCCCGAGTCACAATCGGGCTTACCACTGGGGAGGTTAAAGAGTAAAGTGCTACATCTTAAGAATAAACTTTAAATCTGTTTCCAAAACAATGGAGCAAGGTAAGGCTAATTTCAGACCTGCAGTTGACTGCCCGGTTGCAGTGGATTGTGGCTATGATTGTTGAACGTAATATATTGCTTTTGTTCAGTCTTTCATTGACTTGAATGCAACTGCAGCTAACAGAGTTTGCAAAGCAGTTGAAAGCAGTCGCTGCTTGAGGACTAAGAAAGATCTTTCAACCTTCCAAAAATATTGAACCACAAAAAATGGTAACCTCAACTGCTCTATACCCCACTCAACCGAAGGACACAGAGGCTGAATACGATTGAGGTTAAACTGCACACAACGGCAGGGTAAACTGTACAGTGGCTGGGAACAGCAAATAACAGCAGTTTACAACCACAAGTCGGAAACAGGCCTTAAGTTACTAACTAGTAACTAATATTGCCCAGGGTTCCCACTGATGTTTTCACTAGTAACTGACTTACCTTGTCTTGTTAAGCACTGGGTCACTGTGTGGAGACTGCTATCTTAGTAGAGGCAGGGCATTGCTTCCTCATGTCAGAGTCTCTAGCATGAAGAGTAAGAAGAACAGTAACAACATCACCAAGACCTAGTCCAAATCTACTCAGAGGCAACAAACCCTAAAGGAAAAAAAAATATTTATTAAATCTTTGGCTCTTATCAAAGTACAACTTACATAAAATCCAAACAAGCATGGTGTTCAACACCCCCACAAACCTAAAAAAACCCAAACATTTATATATATATATATATATATATATATATATGGGTTTTCTTGCTGCATAGGATTGAATTAAAAAAAAGTGAAAATAATTTTGATAGGTTGAGTTTATTATCTTGTAATGATGCCATAATCATAACATTTTAGGGTTGTTAGCCACAAGCGTCCATAACCTATACCTCCCCATTAAAAAGAAATTGGGGTTAAATGAAGGAAGGCAGACAGTTATATGTGATATAACGTGAGTTTTTCACCCTGCAATTATATCATAGTGATTGAATTTTGTATTTTCGCAAGTTTTAAACTTGTGACCCCCAGTAACTTGAAATTCTTGAAAAGGCACTGATATGTAAGGGAATACCGCTATAAGTTATTACAACCAACAGTTTAGGACATGTGAAGGCTTAAACACAGTGAGTTGTTAGGCTGCAGAATATGACAAGCAGCTTTACACATACAGCTATCATACTGGGCTGTTGATGATATCATTTCACACGCCCACTGACAACCCCACTGGTGTACGCCCACTGGTACATGCCAGCTCCTGGAGCACAATTTCACAAAGCAGCTTAGTTAGATAGAACACCAGACCTGGCTGTGGGGTCCCTGTTGGCTGAGAAGGTCCCTGGGCCCTTGTGCAGCTGCACTCGCTGCACTTTGTTATGTCTGTGGCTGATATAATGTATGTAGAAACAATTTTTTTTTATTCATTACGTGCAAACACAAATGCCTTTAATATGTGTATACAGATAGTCCTTGGGTTAAGGACATCTGACATACAGACACCTTTCTCCATAGGAACGGTTTGTTCCTGGGCAGGATGGAGGCTTGAAGGGGGAAAGGGCGGTTTGAATGACTGGCAGAAAAAATCTTTTGCTAAACACAGCTGAGGTTGTGGGTGATCTTAGGGGGGGAGCTCTTTGTAAAGACTCTTGTAAATCTTTATTGACCAAGACAAACTCTGCAGCTGTTTTTTTTTGCATATCAAAGCACAGCTTGCTCCAGAAGTTAATGAATGTCTAGTCTCAATAAAGATTTTTTGTTTGTTTGTGATTAACTCACAGTGAGGATTTTATACGGTAACTGACACCACGCTGCCTAATATTATGTTGAGACAAACATCTGTCCTTAATAAATTCATTAAAATAATGTACCTCTTCGGACTTGCATACAAATTCAACTTAAGAACAAACCTACAGTCCCTAACTCGTATGTAACCTGGGGACTATCTGTATATAGTTCACTTTCTTCAACTATTAGTATATTGTGATTGCAATGTGGGTCTTACAACCTGGAAGGTATACATCAGGCTCTATTTATAAATTATTCCCATCAATTTGTCTGAAATTCAGGTGTTGGAATCTCTACACTTCACCTTCCAGCTCATAAAAAACAATGACTCGTTCTGCCACCTAGTGGCCAATTGTCAAAGTGCATGCTGTCACAATAGAAAATACCATATGTATAAATGAATGTTATGGATGAATTTAAAGCGAATTGACACAGGAATAACTTAAATAAATCTAACTATGTTTTTATTAAATGGGCCAAGAAGGTAGGATTGTTGAGAAAAAAAAAACACTTCCCTTCAGGCCCGTCACACATTTTGCAAGGATTGTACAGATTTACTTGCAGGTCTTTACCTGATTCTGTTCTCTAAATAATGAGACAGGCTGGGAGGACAAGTGGCAGGTTTTACAACAACAAAATATTAATAATTTGCCCTTGGCCTCTCTGGAGCATGCCCTATGGGACTGGCTTGATATTTTGACTTTTTGGGACCTAGTATTTGGATTTGTAGAGAGAATCTCAGGCCACACTAGACACCGGTCTCCACATATTGCTCATTTCATGCTGAGGTTCCCCGTGTCCCCCTCTATGACTACTAACACAGGGGCACTTACTAAATCTGCAAAGAAGAATATTCTGAAGCAATGGTTAGACCCGAAAGCCCCCTCGCTTTCTCAATTTACTCAGTATCTTCACTGGCTTATGGTAATAGATAAAACGGAGGCTCTCGGACACATGGACACCCATCTCCTAAGGTTTTTTAAGACTTGCAAGTCCTACCTGCAACAATCTCTTGCTGAGTTGAGTGAACTTTTTAACCATCCAATCTGGTATGATCAATGTTGTCCTCACATTGATCACTAAAATCTGGCCGTACAACTCACTTTATATTTTCACCCAGTCCACATGATTATGGCCGGAGTTAGTCTCAGAACGACAGTATTTAACATATTATCAGTTGCCTCATTCTAAACTTACCTGATCGCCCCCTGAAGTTGTAGCGCCTTTGGGTAAAGGAAGGTTGTAAGGCTGCTTACCCCCCTAGTTATAGTTTTTGTTTCTTATGGTTTTTATTGTTTTGTTTACAAATTGAAACTTAAAAATGTGACTGGAAATGTTTCTGAGCCAGCAATTGCTAGTGACCTGTTCACGCTTATTTTTTTTACATATTATGTATAATACCTATTTATGTGGTTACTCATGTATAAATGCATTTGTTTTTTGTATTCTGTAATTCCCATTTCTTGTCAATAAAAATTATTTAAAAAATAAATAAATAAACAAATGAAAGTAAAAAAAAAAAAAACACAACAAACACACAATGTAATAAAAATTGACTATAGAAGAAACTAGAAATTACAACATAGTCTTGCAATTGGGCCTGCAGTGGTTTGGTTTTCCACTTATCTCCTATAATTTGTACCCCAATCATTCCTTCCTCTTACAGACTGAAAAGAGGTAAGTGACAGGCAGAGTATGCGCCATCTCCTCGGGGGAGTGTGAGGTCTCCTGTGGTGTGAACGTGGTGGGCGCCATGTTGTCATGGAAACGCAACTGACGAGGAACTGCAGTGAGAGAGAATTGCTAGGCCTCAATTATTGATCCCTAAAGGTGTGTAGTCTGTGTGGATTTACACACTTTGTTTTGTAGTATAGGATAGGTGCAGAGTACGCTGACAAGATGACACAACTTTTAGCTGAGCTCACTAGTGAATAATATGAATAATATAAACATCCCAGGGACATGAGGGAATCTAATAAGCCATTGCCATGGCATTACTGGAATTATCTTGTTATCTTGTTGTGAACTTTAATACCCAATGTGTAATTACAAAATATGTGCAATGAGGTAGGTTTTAGCTCCTAGGGTGTAAAGTGTATAAATATTTATGGTACAGGTATTCAGTTAGAAATGGACATTTCAGAGTGACGGCGTTTAGTTTTTTCTACAGTTTGTTTTCCGTTTTACTGTTTTTAAAAGTCTAACTTCAGGAAAAAATATTGAAGAGAAGGCTTCAATATTATTGGTGCTACTCCTGCACAGCAAGCAGAGGTGCCTCTCGCTCCAGATTATAGGTATAAATGCAGTGTTGATCCTGTCATGGTGAACAGGGGTGCGTCCACACAGTGCTGTATATTGCTTGTGGTTTAAAGGGAACACTACATGTTTGCCAATCTACCTTTACAATGACAATGCTGCAAAAGATAGTTTTACAGACACCCATGATATTTAGAATGATTTTAAAACCCACTGCAAGAATGAAGCGGTGTATAATACGAAGTATACAGCACAGTGTACGGAATGAGGCGGTGTGGAATAAAAAGCATAAAGCGCAGTGTACGGAATGAGGCGGTGTGGAATACAAAGCATACAGCACGGTGTAC
>NC_092865.1:29149901-29163715 GCF_032062135.1 Pyxicephalus adspersus | reverse complement strand
CACAGTGTACGGAATGAGGCGGTGTGGAATACAAAGCATACAGCACAGTGTACGGAATGAGGCGGTGTGGAATACAAAGAATACAGCACAGTGTACGAAATGAGGCGGTGTGGAATATGGAACATTCAGCACAGTGTATGCCTATGAGCTAAAGCATATGCTGCTTTCCAGCCCCACCACTAAATACAAGGATTAAATTCTCAATATAGCTATGTTCAGACAGGCAGTAAGGTTGTTGTGTGGGTATTGCTTCCCCATTTAATTAAACTGCTGCATTGGGGAAGGTGCTGCATGTAGCTTTTACCGGCGGCAGCCTCATAGAGGATGAATAGGGTCCAGCAGTGATCAGTTCAGTACTGTTCACTGCTGTCTGGTGTCAGATCTGCAGAGGTTCTTGATCCCTCAGTAGGTCTGAACCTACCCTAATGTCTAGGGAAAAAGCTAAAGGACTTTAGGTTACCTTATCCGTCATCCTTGTTAAAAAACTGGCAGATTACTTTTTTAGTCTAAATTCACATGGAGTAGCGAGCAGTTGGCCAGCATACCCCACACATACCCCTTAGTGATTGTTGGCCTAATTTATTCAGAGGATTATATCTTCTCCCAAGGGGAAACTAAAGCTGCAGAGTGCTTGTCACCAGGGCCAGCCACAATAAAGCCTGCGGGATAGTCACCGATAGCCACTCCAGGTAAATTTCGCACAGCCTCATTCCAGCAACTTCTGGCCAGCATGCACTCCGACAACAGCTTTTTTCTTGTTGGGTTTCCTGATGGTGACATAAATGGAAAAAAATTGAATTGAGTGTTTAAACTTCTTCTACCTAAATTTAACAGTTCCCAATTTATACTTATATTTCCTAAATTGCATTCTTCTAAGATTACTGTTTGTCTGATGATGTTTAATCTCCCTTTTTGCAATATAAGATATTTCTTAAACTGTCTGTGTCATAGGTCAGCAGAATTCACCATAATAGAGAGTATGTCTGGGTCAAATAGAAATTGATTCAGCACATCTCTGCCATGCATGCATATTTCTATGTTTTGGCTCTTTAAAAGTAAGCAGGATTTGACTCTGCTGGTGTCCAATCCTAAAGGCCGTATTCCTCTTTCTCTGGTCAGTTCATATTCATATTTTCCTTTGATATCTCATGTTGCCAGAAGGACATTACCTAAGGTAGACCTTTTTTTTTTTCATTAACTCAGTCTTATTTTTTCTGTTCCCTTCTTTGTCCCACACCACCATCTTCTTTCTCCTGGGTTCTTGATGCCGCCTGATCTCGCTTTGTGCATGCGCAAGGTCAGATTACATGTTTTCTGACAAGGTCTCTCAAATGTAAACACCCAAATGTTTATTTTACTTTATATATGTGTGACATTATGTGCTGATCCGCTTAGATTTGTGAAATGTCCCTGATGACACAGCACCTAAACTTGGGCATAAGTAGAAGAATGCTCCCATCAGTGAGGCTGGGTGATCCAGCAAACCTGGAAAGGATCTGGTCCAGGATTGAAAACATTTGCTAACAAATAGCTAACAAATAGCTTGACTTTTAGGAAATCCATTACAGGTTTGCTGGTGAAAGTGTATTCTCGCCAGCCTTGGAGAACATTAATAAATCAAGGCCAAAGACTCAAAAAAAGGTAAATCCCCAACTTCCTGAGATATTTGATGCAAGTATCCCAGGAGGCTTTACATTTCATGGTAAAGACAGAAGGGGCAGACAACCAAAAATAGTGTAAAAAGTTACTAAATTATGTAAAAAAGGAAATTGACTCTTATAATGTTTATATTTTGATGATAGGTCTGCTTTAAAGGGAACATGATTTGATATTTCACAGATACTGGAAGTGCCATCCAATTTTCTTTATTGGTGTACTTGGAGAGCAAATAATAAAGATGCCACAGAGTTTATGAATGCCAAAATCAGAATTCAGTGATTGTGCTTATAAAGAGGACCTGTACTGAAAAGTGATGTTAGCTGCCATTGCTGAACTGGTTTTATAACATAAAGCTTGCTGGTTGGTGTTCTGATCTTTAATACTTTCTGAATCCCTGACCCAGAATGAGGACACAGCTCAGGTGTTCAACTAATTGTCACACATTTATCTCCATGCTTGTTTCAGGTGTGTCACTACATCTACTGACACACAAAGGATCAGCTTTACATCTGGACAATCAGCATTCTTTAGATCGACTTCAGCAATGACAGCTCACATCATCCCTCAGCATAGGTCCACTTGAACTTCTTTTGCTTTTTTATTAAAATGTACATATATCTGAGACTTTGAGGAAGGCTGTCTTCCTTTGAGGAAGGGGAGATTATGCTGGTGTTGTACAACAAGGAAATGTACAAAACTGGTAGGTATGTTTTTATTGGCTGTGCATACATGTTAGTTGATCATTTAAATGAAAGTCAATACACTGCAATGTGCACATATAACCGAACAGCTAGCCATTTTATTAGAATGAACTAATAAAATCATGCAACTATAGCAACTAGCCTGAAGTTTTAGCCTATTTCGGTGACTTCCAGTGGTTAAATCTCTTAAAATGAGCTTCAAAACATCTGTATAGCTCTAGCCAAATAAATGGAAATGGTTATTGAGTTTGTCATCTATTTTTTTTCTTTCTTCATTTTCTTTAACTATTCTGCAGGCATTCTTTCAGTGGCCCCTGTATTCTTTGGACTACTAATAAATGTCACATTGGTGATGCCTACATGTACTCCTTCCAGTAAAGACAGCTAAATAAGGGTAGGTGTCCAATGTCATTCTTTTTTTTAATAGTGTAATTGATATTTAAACACAGGTGCAAACTTTTGAGTGGCTAATGCAGTGTTGGACAGGAAAAGGTTGTATTTTACCAGATTTGCCTGCACCTCAGGACATGCTGTATTCAAAGAAATGCAGCCTCTCAATAGCCATGAGCCCTACTCAATAAAGTCAGTGGGATTTTGATGACCTGCATTTTAGGTGAGTTCAAAATGCACATTATACTCTGGAAAACAATGCCCATGGACCATTACCCTTAGTGACTCTGCCTTCAGTATTCCCAGGAGAGAACCCCACTGCACATGTAGCAAACAATGTGAACTGACAGGCATTAACTATATATAAAAAAAATATTTCTGTGTTGCAATAACTTTTAAAGACATGAAGGGTTTTTTATTTATTCGTATGTAGTTCATCTTTAACTTTGTCTGGGATATACTGTTTGTTCATGTGGTTGTCTTTGAAAAATAAACTCACATCCTAACATAGGTGATCTCATGCACATGCTTGCTTAATTGTTCAGTGATGCCACCTGCTCTGTCTTCAACATATGTGCTAATTTAACAGGTGAAGCAAAGCAATGGACTGTGCACCCATGGCTGGATACTAAATCTACTATAAGGAAAGTTTCACTACTTTACATATAAGAAATCAGTGGAAGATTTAGCTTACAGGTGTCTATCCAAAACTGAACTACCTTTAATTGTCAGGTCATTTGAATATTTTCTCACAGTCCCTCCTGTGGCTTGATCATACTGTTATTCTTGCAAAAGTTTGATACTGTTTAAGTATGATCAAATTTTCCCTAACCTATGCAGGGTCAGCTATGAATCAATGTGTAATCATTTGGTTTTTAATATATTTGATGTTCTTTTGCAGTGTAATGTATACTGAATTGGGGCACCATGTTAAGTCGACAACTGCACTCATCTATAGTAAACCCGCCACCCCCGGAATATATCAATCGCAATAAGACCGGGCGTCTGACCAATCAACTACAATACTTGGAAAAGGTTGTTTTGAAGGCGTTATGGAAGCACAATTTTTCCTGGCCGTTCCAGCAGCCTGTAGATGCTGTAAAGCTGAACCTCCCTGTAAGTCAATAAATGGGGATTATGTAATGTTATTCTAATGCTGTATATTTGTTTCTCTTAGGTCCTTTTTATCTAAAGACTGTGAAGGCAGGTATTTTATGGGCTGAACTAGTCTTTTGCTTTTCAATTTGCAACAAAATAAGGACTTATGTGTACCTATGTGCATACATGGTAATGCATGTACATGTGTATAACCCCTTATATCCTTCTTTAAAAACACTCTAAACTTGAGCATAGATGTGAACCAACCATCTAGTAAAAAAATGGACTTGTTTTATTATTATTTTATTTTTTTATTATTGTTTTACTTGGACTATGTTTTACTGCATGAAACCAGACTATAACTTGCACAAATGTACCAGCATAATGGTTTATTAAAAAGCCACATATACTGTTCTAGATATACAAAGGCTTTTGCTATACTAATATCATTGAATGATAAAATTCTCATTTCAGCAGCTATATAGGTTTAAATTACATTGAATGTTCTGTTGTGCAAAGGCACCCCAAAAATGATAGTAAATAGGTAGATCAAATGTAATTTAAAGAAAGTCTGTCATTGTAGAAATACTGAGGTTTCCATTTATGAAATACTAGCTATCTGGCTGTCATAATGACCCACAAGTTTCACTGACCTGACACAAAAATACAGATTGGTATCCTGACTTTTTCTGAAACTTTCTCAGATTATTATGAGTAATAATCTGGAACACTGCTTTGGAAAGTATTATAGCCGGGTGTTTTAGTAGGGGGGCAGTTAATGTAGCTTCCATATTTTTTTTGAGACAGGTTCACTTTATAATTAAGATAAAGCGTGTATTTGACGGTATGGTAATTGTCAGACCAGCTGGTAGATTGCTTGAGACTGTGCAGTGTTGGATTGGAGTGGAGGCATGTTCCACCATAAAGATGAAACACTTAAAAGGGCTGCTTGAGGGGAATTTCTTAGGTGTGAGCTGACGCTATAATATTATTATTATTATTATTATTATTATTATTATTAAACAGTATCTATATAGCATCTACATATGATGAAGTGTTGTACATTGTAAATTGTGGTTGCAAATAACAGACAGATACAGACCGTGATAAAAAAGGAGAGGACCCTGCCAAGAAGAGCTTACAATAAAGCCTGATAATATAGGCTTTCCATTATACCCTAACCCCAGCAGCAATTACCAATTTTAGCTTACCCAAGTGTTAAACACTCACTTTCTCAGTGAATGAGAACATCCACTACATTCTCATCCTTAGGTAAGCAGCACTTGCTCCTAGAGCTTACCAGAGTTAAAGCAGGTGGTCACAGAGCGGTTGAATCACTTGCATGCCCTCCTTTGTGAATGACCTCTAAAGTGCCACACAAAGTCCTACAAAAAACAAAATACAAGTGCTAACTGTGTTTTTTATTCAAGTGAACAATAAGCCATGTCCAACAACCACACTGTAAGTTGCAAAATGGATTGTACCCACAAGCTGTCAGATAAGGTAAATTGTTGCTGTTACAGGATGTATTGCCCCCATAAAAACATCTAGTTTAACTGACAAAGAGGGCCGCAAGTACCTCAAGTGCCAGAATGATAGTCAATGGCTAAATTGTGTAGTGTATGTATGTCATCAGCAATATGGCACCACATTGTTCTGTTGATTTGGGGGGGAGATTGAGAAGGGGGGGTTTGCCCAAAACTGTTACCTGTAATTTCATTCATGACCTGTCTCCTTAACTTGATAAATGATGAAGAAGAAGAATACTAATTTGTATTTCTGTGTTGCTGTTAAACCTTAATTTTTGTGCAGTGGAATATTGTTACCAGGACAAGAAGATAGGAGAAATATTTTGCCACATATTTAATAAAAACCCTGCAAGTGCTATAATCCCGCCCAACTCTATATAAAATCAGCCAGACACACACTTGCGGTTAAACTCAAACGCAAAGGTCAGTGGCTGGTTCGCCCTGTGTTTCCTCAGGTTCTTCACTGTTTGCAAAGGTTAATTTGAATTTAAGTGCCCCTGTAAGGCATACTCAGGTACACTACAGAACCTACGTGTACATATATGCAGCAAGATACACTTAGCATTACCCTATTACTAAGCATTTCTTCTGAATATTGGAATATCATATAAAATATAAATGCCCTTCTTCTGGTTAGAGCATCTCAAATAAAGCAATTTTTCTTTTAGCAGTATAAATGTGTAGCTCCTATAATAATGGGTCACAGATACAAGCAATTGCAACACCAGACAAGGTGAGTGTAATGGGGTTTAAAGAATGCCCTTTTAAAGAACTTGTCACCAGAATAGTCCCCATTGGGTTAAGCCTAACAGAGGGTCCAACCCTTCTGTACGTTACCAAATGTAAAAGAATGCCTTTAATTGCATTTGAGGTTGCAGCAATTTCTTGAAATGGTTTTACCTACTGTTCCATAGCAAGTAGGATTATTTAATTTCAGGGTTTTGTCATGAAATATACCTTTAAAGGAGTAACTAATTAGACAAATCAAAAAGAAAAAAATCAAATGTAATCGCTCAGGACTATAAAAGTAATCTTAATAACACCGGCTTATATGGATCACCGCCACGGTAACATTAATTGGCTTGATTAAAATACATAAAGAACAAGTGACCCTTGTTTCAACATTTAATCCTTATATGTTAATACAAGTCACATTACTGCATCTCCTAGTAATACTCTGCAAAAAATAAGAATTGAAACAGGTTAAGTGCAAATGATTTTAGTTTAAAAAAAAAAAAATTTACAAGGTACACTAATCAAAAAGAAAAGATATGGCGAATGAACTCCTTTTAACGTGTCATCCTAAAATTGTCTGTGGAGGACTAAGATCCACACATTAATTGTCTGATTTTTGACAGCTTATCCCAATCAGTCTGTTTTCCAAATCTGAGAAAGAAGTGACTCAAGGGGTAAAGACTCAAAGGTCACTGCTTTTGAGAAGCAGCAGCTGAAGTATATAATTGTAAACCAAAACTTGTAGTTTATATATTCTGAACCTTAGAAATCTTAAAGCTGAACTTGAGCATGGTCTTTACCTTGCACAGTTATACAGGCTCCATTCCTGGGCTGAAATTGCTTACGCTGACTCACAATTGTGCATTAGGTCAGAAAAAAACCCTTTTCCTGGCTGATGAACAATTTGACATAATGAATTCTTTTTTTCTAGACTTGCTGTTCCTTTCCCCACCTCTGTAATTTATAAGATGTCAGTCCTTACATTCATGGAGGCTCCTCATCACCCATGTGGCATAGCCCAGGGTACTCGTTATGAGGCAGCTCTGATGTTTTCAGGAAAATATGTATAGCATCCTGCTCACCTCTCCCACCAGCCATGGCCTGGCTGAATAGCACAAAAAAAAAGAAATGAAGTTACTGTGTCTGAGGTATGTAATAACAAAAAAGGTTTCTTTTCTAAATAACATTCCCATGTTGATGAGGGGAAAAGGAAGCAAGCAGGTAAGGCATAAATACCAAAATTTAGCATACTACAATTCAGCGTTAATCTAATATAGTAGAGGTACCCATGACCTCATCATGCCACTAATATTGTTTTTCAGTAGGGGGTCCGTATAATGGTCCAACAGGATTTATTTGCATTATAAAATGAAAGTGTTCTTGTTCTGCAGGTGCAGGAAAAGCTATACACTCCATAAAGCTGATCCAGACAATGAAATTTGAGGTTTTGTGTTCAATACTTCTCTTTATGTTACCAACAGTGCATGTTGTCTTTTCCACTCATAGCAATCATGGAAAACCACAAAAAAATTTTTTTTTAATCCAAAACAGGACCTGGGAACAGATTACATTTCTGTTTTTCTTTTTTTAAGGGGTAAGATCTGAAGATGTTTGCTTGTATTGCAGATATGTATTTGTATTAGATTTCTTTTCCTGAAGTCTTAAACGAATGTTGGATTTATTTCATACATTTGGCAGTGTTGCCACTTTGCAGAGCCAGCAGCCACCTTTTTGTTTGAGCCCCAAGCTAGCATGCTGGCTTTTTCCTGTTGAGGCCCAAGGTGGTGGGCCACCCTTGTTCTTGGAGTCTAAAGTAATAGGGCACTACAGGTTTATCTTTTCATTTATCATTAATACTGCAAGTGGTTTGTATAAAGCATAGGGTATGTTAAAAAAAGATAGAAGTTATGACACATTTCTGTTTCTTTATTCTGGTATTTTGTTTACAAAAACTGATCACACTGATGTACAGTGAAATGTCAAAATTATTATTTCAGCAGAGACACTCTAAGACCAGAACATTATTTCAAGAGCTCTTCTAGGGTGAAGTAAATTACAGAGTTTGAGTTACTGATTGTAGCAATAGGATTAAAACAAAAAAAAATTGGGGAGAATTTTTTTAGTGTTTTGTTATCTTGGTTTTTGAAAAAAATATTTTACACATGGCATTGGGTTCCCAGAGTACAAAGACTCTTCTAAAAAGAACATAACAGGGCTTCGTGATTTCCACCAATGTTTGTCTGTTGATCCCATTAGACAAAGAAGTAGAAGATGAGTCTGTGCTCTAGTGACTTATTTGCCACCAGTTTCTTCAGCACAGCTGGAAAATGATACTGCTAATGATGCTGTAAATTGACCTGAAACCCACCTGCCAGCTGGACAGAAAACTTCATAATATTAAGCTGAAGATCTTCATATTGCCTTGGCTTTCCCTATTCGGCTGCTTAATACGACAACCATTCTTTGAGAGTGGAGGGTTATTAGCAGTATCCCTGATTCTAACCAATTTGCAGCACAAAGAGTAAATCAAGAGTGCATGTGCTAACAAGCAATTTGTTGATCGTATGAGAAGTACAGAGAAATGAGTTTATCAGTCTGCAGGGGTGCCAAACTCTGGCCTGCGGGCCAAATCTGGCCCAGCACATCCTTTTTTTTTGCCCCCAAAATAATTCTTAATATGAATTGCAGCTGGCCTGCCACTACTGCAATCCCTAGTAACGGCCGGACAGCTGCAATTCATATTAATCTGCTGTTCTATAGACGCAAGTACAATGCCGCTACTACAATTCCCGGCATCGCTGGCGTCTCTAGACTAGAGGCCTCTCTGCCTATGCGTGGCCCTGCATTTAAAGATGCAAATGATGCCGGGAATTGTAGTAGTGGCATCACTCGTGTCTATTGAACAGCAGCCTATTTAGTCGGAAATATATAATCAGGAATTTTCAGGATTATTATTATCAGGAATTATCATAGAGCTATTGCTATATTAGTTGTTTTACTGTGCCAGAAAATGCAATATGAAACCAAATGAATGCAGCAATTCATTTGGTTTCACATTGCATTCTCTGGCAAAGTAAAACAATTAATCTCAATAAGAAGAAACAAGAACATATGAGAATAGTATGCAGTGGATTGATCTAAATTGGTTCCTCAATTTTTTTCAACAAATCTCAAGTTTGGCCCACGACTTGGTATAGGTTTTTAATTTCGGCCCTCCTAGTATTTGAGTTTGACAACCTAGCTTTAATGTCTAGTGAATGGCTTGGGGCAGGGACTGGTAAGAGTAAATGCACATCTCAAACCAAACAGGTCTGTGCTGTATGGCAGAGCTTTGTAGGTCTAGTGCCAATGGGCTTTAATTTAAAAGGGCTTTGGCTCAGCATGCAAGTCAATGGGAATGTGAAAACACTTTGGGGCAGGTCAGATGGAGGGCATGAGCACTTAGATGGTGAGGAATACAAGTCCTTTAGCAAGTAAAACTGCTTGTGTATACATAATTCATCAGTTTATTTGTTTGGAGTTACCAGTGTCCTGTTCACAATTTAGTTGTTAAAATAAAATTTGCTAATGTACCCAAATAGTTCCTTGGCTTGTATACAGCATTTAAACTTATATTGAAGACCTGCTATTTTTCAGAAAAAAAGAGGGAGGTTTGAGAATCGGCTATGAGTGTTGAATTTGATAGACTTATTTATGTCTTTTTTTTTTTTTTTCTTTTTCTTCAATCTATCGAATGTGTCCAGGTTTTTTGTTTTTTTTTTTACACCATGGAGCCATGTCCTATTCAATACAATGTGTAGCACCTATTCTTTTTTACCTTTTCTGTATTTGGTTGTTTTATGCTTTGTTATGTTTTTACTTTTAGGATTATTACCACATCATTAAAAATCCTATGGACTTGAGTTCTATCAGGAAAAGGCTGGAGTACAATTACTATACAAATGCAATGGATTGCATGCAAGATTTCAACACCATGTTCACAAACTGTTATATTTATAATAAGGTAATGTGATTTCAGTAAAGTAAAGCATTTGCCCTAGTTGGAACCCTTACTTTTGATTCTTAAAACAAGAATTAAGATTATTTATTCCTGGCTCTTTATACATTGTGTATTGTAATCCAAACTTGGAATCAATACCAGGGTTCCTCAAAGTATTTGTGAGTAACCCTCAAAGGTTGTTAGGGCAATGAAAGTGGTCAGTAGAATAGCTGGTCATTAAAGGGGTTCAGTAAATATCTGGGGGTCAATAGATTAATGTTAAATGATTAAAGGTTGGTTTAGGTCAGTTGATCTAAGTCTCAGTAGAGCGTCCCAATGATCCCAAGTCCTAAAGATGAAATGGCTGGTGGTAGTAGGATAGTGATGGTGGTAGGATCGTGTTACTTAACAAGTGGCCCTTGGAGATTCTACCAGATGTTTGTTGTTACTGGTTTTGTTTACCAGTGTGCTTTGTATCGTGCACATTTTACACCAGGGGTGTCAAACTCAAATACACAGAGGGCCAAAATTAAAAACTTAAGCTACGTACACACTTCCAATTATTATCGTTGGTAAACGAACGAGGAACGATCCTGCACGATATCTGCGAACGATCGTATAGCACCGATCCTGTACATACAGATAACGACACGATCGTTCGTAGATATTGTACACACAATAGATGCGATCGTTTGAACGATAAAGGAAGTTACGTGCACCGCAGGAACGTTCGTTCATCACGCATGCTCAGACCATGGACGATCAATGAACGATCGTACACACGAACGATGGTCAACGATCGTCGTCCAATCCGATCCGCCGGTCCAGTCGTTCATTTCCAACGACTTTCCTCGTTCGTCGGCGTCGTTGGTTACTTTTTTACGAACGATTTTTGCCCAATCGATCGTTCGTCGTTCGTTCGTCGTTCATTTTGAACGATAAAAATTGGAAGTGTGTACGCAGCTTTAGACAAAGTTGCAGGCCAACCTTGAAATTGTTTGAGAAAATGTTTCCTTCCTATTGGATATAAACCCTTTTCATATGGAAACAGAGGTTTTGCTTCACATTCAATCTAGAACAAGCTTATAATACAGAAAGAGGCATAAAAAAAAAAATATTTAAGAAAAAAATCTTATGCCTCTTTCTCTATTTGTAGAGTTAAATTTCAATGGTAACCTTTTTGCACAGGCTAACAATAATAATAACAATATTCTTCAATGAAAATCCAAAGTACAGCTAAGGGGAGCGCCGGAAATGCCAGATGCGGCCAATGCGGAGCTAAATCTTATGAGTGGCCTGCCACTGAAATTCCCTTCGCCACAAAAATTTCCAGCATTATTTGTGTCTACAAAGCAGTCCGATGCGGAGCCACGCATAGGCAGAAAGCCTGCTGGTCTATAGACACGAGTGATGCCGGTAATTGTAGTAGCGGCGCTATTTCAATGCAACGGCGGGCCAGCTGCAGTTCATATTTAGGATTCCGTTGGGGGACAAAAAAAAGGACATTGGGGGCCAGATATGGCACCTCTGCTTTACATGGTTATCTCTCATTACTAATATTTTTAGTGCTATTGAAGCATTATTTATTTATTAATTTTAATAAGTATTTGTGGGTTAAATGAACAGTTGGAGTTGTATAGAGCAGTCAATGAATTGAGGAGTTTGGGGACCCTGATCTATACCTCAACCAACACAAGCTTACACCAGTAGCTACCAGTAGCTAACAGAAAAATGAATGTACCCTTCCCTGGTTCGATTTGTAAACCTCTGCGTGATGTTCAAATGTGTTGCATCTCTTAGTTCATGTATGGCCATCTCAAGTAATATTCAGCCATAGTTAAGGTTGCTGATATTATACAGGTTTGCTTAAAGTGGACCTATACCCAAATACAAAACTATGTGTTACCTGGTTCCCTTGGCATATATAAAGTAGTAGAAGGGCTGAAATGCTTATCTTTTCAGATTTCTGATTAAAAAGCCTTTTTCTTGGTATCCCTAAGGCTGCATACCCGACTGAAAGCCTTGGTTTTTGATCACATGGTCTCTATTGAAGTATACAATCAATCCTTCACACTTCAATCTTCAAACTGACTAAAACACTTATTACTGTTTATTGTTCTTATCAATCCTAACATGGCTTTTAGTTTAATATAAGAGTATAGATCCACTTTCCTGGCTTATGTATTTCTTTATTGTCCGGATCTACTTTTTCACAATAATTTTTTTATAAATAAATATGTAAACAAAGTTGTCAAAAAAAAGTGTACCTAGGTCCAAGTAACTAAAGAACTGGCTTATTTCGTATTCTAAAGCCTCTCCCTAATTGCCACGAGGCTTGGGGTTCTCAGACATGACATAAATTCCCAGGTTTAGTTAGTGAGAATAAATGTGCTATACAGTAACTTTACAGAAACCTTTGCTAGCAGTTTTTAAGCTTGGGTGAAAAAAAGAGAATCCTCTTAAAAAGAACTTAACACACCACATTTGTTGTTTGTGCCATTCACTCGTGGCAAATTGTATTTTGCATTTCAGCCAGGAGATGATATTGTGCTAATGGCTCAAGAACTGGAAAAGGTGTTCATTGAGACAATCGCAGACATGCCCCGTGATGAAATTGAACTGTCAGTTGTGGGAAACAGAAGTGTTAAGAGCAAGCTAAAATTTTCCTCTGAAGGAGGTAGGAAAAAGTGTTTTTATTCTGGCAACATTCATACTATATTACATAGTTAAACTAAATTAGTCTCTTCTTGGAGTTTTGAATAGGAAGCTGCTTTCCAGAGAACAGTCCTGTTTGTCCTTATTCCTGTAAAGATCACTGTTGTTTATCCCGCGACACACCTTAGAGGAAAGGAGCAGTTTTAGGATTGCTTGAGGTCTTCATTTTCAGCCAAATACCTTAATGTTTGATTCTCACTCATCCATCGGACCTGATTTATTAAACCTCTCAAAGGCTGGGAAAGATTTTGGAGACGATTGAAGACGGTTCACTGCTGAAAGTGTATCTTCTCCAGCCTTTGAGAGCTTTATTAAATCAGGCTCAGTGTCTTTTCGTGATGGAACCTTCCTTAATCTGTGGGCCATTACAATTTGTGTACAAAGTGAGCAACTTGGTATTGCCTTAAGGTTACATGCTTGCTTGATGAAAAGGGCAAAGGCTCTACAAGACATCAATACTTTGAGAATTGTATTCTCAGGAGAACATCTGAAGATCAGAAAGTTTGGCTGTAAAGCATCAAATAATAACCTGAACTGATAGGATACCAAACACTTGTCTTTCTAATGCAGAGTCTCGAGAGGAGAATGAACCTTTACCAAAGAAAAAATTGACTTCACAAAAATTCCACAGAAATCCATTTCCACGTCCAGTTGTAGCATTGCTACCTCAGCGAACTACCCTTGTGCCTTTATCTATTTTTCGGAATGCAAAATCTGCTCCTTCTAGTCCGGGTAGCAAAGTAAGTCTGTGTTTGTATGTTGTAATAATTATATACATAAAAAAAAATCAGATTTTACATGTACCGGTAGTTTGACATATAGATGTATTGTCAATATTCATATGTTCCCAATTATAAAGAACATATAGTTTAATATATATATATATATATATATATATATATATATATATATATATTTATTTATTTTTTTTTTTTTTCTAAATCCTTGACTTATTCCTTATCAGATGGCTCAATCTGCAGTTTCAACTTAATAAAGTTGAGGCAAAAG
>NC_092865.1:29127917-29147901 GCF_032062135.1 Pyxicephalus adspersus | reverse complement strand
CCCCCCCCCCCCCAGTTCAAGTCTCCTGTGGCAAAGGTCCTAGATGTTGTATGAGTTATGAATGTTGTTGCTTCATGTTTGTATGTTACAATTTGGTTTTGTGCCTTACAGGTGCTTAAAAATTGGTAATTTTTCAAAACATTTTTTTCTTAAATACTTCTAGGCTAATAAGGGCATTAAACGGAAAGCTGACACCACCACACCAGCTGTATCTGTCATTGCAAAAAGCTGTGAATCTTCTCCCACTCCTGTTAAACCAAAGCAGGCAGATACACCGTTAGGAACAGACAACAGGTTTTCAGAGACTTTAAGCAGAGATCTTCCTGATTCTCAACAACCAGTTGGACCAATCAACTCTAATCAGTCGAGTGAACAGCTGAAACACTGCAATAGCATTTTAAATGAGTTGATGTCTAAAAAGCATGCTAACTATGCTTGGCCTCTCTACAAGCCTGCTGATTCATCAGTGCTCGCCTTTCCTGGTTCAGGTGACCTTGTGGCCTGTCCCATGGATTTGACAACTATCAGGGTAAGTTCATCATGTCAATGTAGTGTTGTCTAAGAAGCCATAAACAATGATATAATGTAGACTGAAAGATGAGAAATGTCGCACAATTAGGTTAAAAATCCTTAATTTGGGAAATGCTATTTGTAATAAATAATATCCTATTGTAGATATGAAAAAGAACTATTACTTATGTCCTGGATCACATTCAAAGCTCAAGGGCTACCTAGTTCCTCATTAACTGCAGAAAGGAAGAGGGAGAGTTAGCACAGTCTGAAATTCTCTGTTCTAGAGAAAAGTAAAGTTTTGTTTTGTGACTGCACGTATACCTAACAATTATACATATATTTGGGTCTTTAGTGTGCTAAATGTTCAGGATGTTCTGTATTTATGAATGTTTTTCTTTTATTCTATTTTTTTTTATTTTTTTTTTTAATAAAGGATAAAATGGAGACTGGACAATACAAAGACACCCGTGAGTTTGCATCTGATGTTCGCTTAATGTTTGCAAACTGTTATAAATGTAATCCCCCGGACAGTGAAGTGGTTAACATGACTCGGAAGTTACAGGTATAGTTTGTGATCAATCTGTACAATTTCTTTTCTTTTTTTACATATATATATAAAACCAAAGTATGAGTTTTCATATGCTTAAACATTAGAACATGTTTTTTGTTATCCAGAGTGCTTTTATGAACAGAAAAATTACCCATTTTTACTGCCAATATAACTGTGCAGTAAAATCCTTTTTTAGCTGCTTTTTTTTTTTTTTCTCCAAAATATAGCAGTGATGGCCACCCATATTCTTTCGTTCTTCCAAAATTCTAAAATCCTGGTGCCTGTGTAGTAGAGAAATAAATCTCATTGCTGGGTTCACAACTCCTGGAATCCCTTATAACATTGTTTTTGCATCTTTTTTTGGGTGGCTAAATTAAAGCATTTGCTGCTCTTGCCCAACTCAGGTATTTGACCCATGCTGTTATGGGTCCTTTTCTACCACCATCCCAGTGCGACTTTCTATGAAATTCATCACAGACCTTCCAACGTCTGATGGTTACATGGTAACTTGGGTTTAAGCTGCCTAATTATTTTCACATTTGGTTACTAATACCTCCGTTCCTGAATACATTTTCTGTCTTCTTCTCAAGCTTCTCCTTCCACAATCTTGAAATAAAATGTGGTTGATCACATTCCTAAACTAAACTCATCTCAAGGTAGACTTCAGTACTTTTTTGACAAGAAAGCTGCTTTTTTTTCAAACCCAAGGAGCTAATGTAACATCTACCTTGACTCCAATCCAGTCAGAATTTGATTGTTACTACCAATCTTCAATTGGTCTGCTGCTAATCAAAGGTGTGGCTTACACATGGGTTCTGAATACTAATCCTCTTTAGTCTTAACATTTTCACCCAGCAATTGTTTCTAAGCTGTTGAAAAAAAAAGGTAAACCATATGTCCATATTGTGGAGTTTTTTAAGATAATTTTTTATTGTTATTTGTTTTACAATTACAATGTTGTGTGTCTTAGGATTTTAACATATTAATGGTTTTTTGTTGATTTCATTTCAGGATGTGTTTGAGACCCTATTTGCGAAAATCCCTGATGAACCTGTAAACTTTACTACCCAAAATTCATACAAGACATCATCCAGTGATAGCAGTAGTTCAAGTTCTTCTTCTTCCTCTTCTGATTCTGAAGCTGAGAGGTCACGACAGCTCGCCGTTTTGCAAGAGCAGGTAAGCTGGACATGTTTATTACAGAGCACAGAACAACATAACAATGGGTGTGGGGTGTTGACACTTGAAAAAGGCAAGTAATACCCTTTGTTAAATTTTTATGATCTTTATCTGTTCAGTAGACATACCACCTCACCGACTTTAAAGTAAAACAAAAGCAGATGACTTGACACTTGATGTCACGCATGTCTGGAATTAGATTGGGCATTAGTGTCACATCATCAGGGCACCTGGAAAAAAGTAGAAAGATGATGCAGTAAATGAAGGGAAATGTTGGAACAGTAAAAAGATTTAGACAATGAGATTTACTAGGGGAGAACCAAGAAATAGAGGTAAATGCTCCACTTACTTATCTCACAGGTATTCTATAAAGTCTTCAATTCCCAATAGGACATTGTTATGAATGGGTTCTGTGTCTTCAAATTTACACCAGCAATGTCTGAACTGCTTTGCTTTCTTTTATAAGCTGAAAATGGTACAAGAGCAACTTAAGGCTTTAACCAAGGGTGCTGTTCCTAAAAAAAAGATAAAGAAGGAGAATAGAAAGAAAAAAAATAAAAGCAAGAAAAAACGAATGCTGATCAAGAAGAGCAGCCAAAAAGCAAAAAAGAAAAAGAAACGCAAGGAAACAAAGAAGAAATCTTCACTAAAGTAAGGCATTATGTTTACTACATTCCAGCACGTTTTTAAAGTGTAAGAAACTCATTGTTTTATGGGACATTTTTCAGGAATCTATAGCATCTTGATACATGGGAGTCCCATCTGTCCTAATAAAATCTAGTTCTTGATACTTTACAAACTTGGCTTTTTCAAGTGTTTGAAGAACTCTGGAAACTGATAAATACACAGATCTAAAGCTGTTTTTGTTGACCTTTCTCTTCTTCATTTCAGTAACACTTATTTCTCCTCTCCTCCACCCATTGACTGGACAGTGAAAGGCGAACATCTTGTAAATTGCCCTTGTATTAGTAAAGTAACACTACCCTTTTTCTGGAGAGAAGGGGACATTTGGAGACCCATGAAAAGATGTGTTGGAAACATACAAAAAGAAATATGTGATTTTATATAGAACACAAATACAAGCAAACAGGTCGATTTGGTCACCAGCTCTGTTTTCTCTCTGAAAACAAAGCTAGGCCCAGTATTTAGTAATATGACAACTCTGGGCTTTTTTCACTGCCATTTTCCAGAGCAACATGTAGATTCCACATGAACAGCATCAATAAAATACAAGTGGTATTTCTGACGGGGTATAGAATGCACTTGTTAAGGAAGCCATTTGTTTCTCATCTTACTTACCAGGTTTTTTTTTACATCAGTAAAGACAATATAGCTTTGCTAGGACTGTGATTCTATAGTAAAGAAACAGAAGTGCACACCTATAGGGTCACTTTTTGTGCTTTTTGGCAATCCGCAAGCTTGATTTAACATTGTGTAATGCATTAAAACTTTACTTACCTGGAGTGCTACCCCTTTTCCTCCATGTCTGGATGCTGAAGTTCAGATATTTACTGCAGGCTAATAATACAAGAATATTGTATTATTAAAAATACCATTTCCTTACAATAAGCCATAAATGGATTAAATGTAGTCTTGAATCGTTCACCTAAAGCATAGAAGTGTAGATGGCTTGATTTTTTTTTTAATTTAAAATAGAAGGTTTAACTTGTGTTTATTCTTCTATGCTCAAAGTGATTCCAAAAACAAGAAAAAGAAGTTGGCAGTTTCAGAAGATGAAGATAATGCTAAGCCTATGAGTTATGATGAAAAGAGACAGCTAAGCTTGGACATCAATAAATTGCCAGGGGAAAAACTGTCTCGCATTGTGCACATCATCCAGTCTAGAGAGCCATCCCTGAAAGAATCCAATCCTCATGAAATTGAAATAGATTTTGAAACATTAAAACCATCTACCTTGAGAAGTTTGGAAAAATATGTTGCACTTATCCTGCGGAAGAAACCTAAAAAATCAAATGGTATGTACAGCTGATGAAAACTCTGTAGGAATAGCACTGCGCCTTTTTTCTTTTTAATTTAAATTTGAATAATGTAGTTTTAAATGCAAACACAATATTTTAAATAATTCAAACAAATGACTTTATCCCCACATTCAAATGTGATGTAAAAAAACATTGAACTTTTCTTTAGAGGTGGCATGTAAGCCCATGTAATGGAGTAGTGTGTACAAGGTCTAGGGGAGAACATTAGTATAATATTGTTGCAATTCCATTAGGTGACATGGTGCTAGAATGGTACAGTGTAACTTTGTATTTTATGTAGATGTTTATAAACTTGAGCTTGGACAAGAAAGGCAATGTTAAAACTTTTTACATTACACAGCCGTATGCCAAGCTTTAAACATTTTGCAAAGAACAGATGTAGGCCAAGTCTGCAGAATCATGCTTCAGACCTAACTGATTCCAAAACAACTAAAGAATGACCTGGAATGTTTGCCTATTTAAATGTTAAAATTGTATTCTATTTGTAGCTGAAAAACCCTTAAAATCAAAGGATGAACTGAATAAAGAAAAAAAACAAGAACTTGAAAAGAGGCTTCAGGATGTTAGTGGACAACTAAACTTTGCCAAGAAGGGTAAACTTGCAGGTCTGTGGCTGAAGATAATGTTTCCGTATGTCTTTAATACACTGATGTGCTTTCAGGCCAAATTAAAACTTGTTTATTCAAAACTATGGCTAACCCTGGTGGAAGTTAATTATATTTATTAGGCGGCCAACATTGAAATCCGTAATCTCAATTTACCTTGATAAAAACTGCAATATGCATCAAGAAGCCACTGTGTTTGCATTGTCTTTTCTGACATATCCCACCCCATCTGACAATAACTAGTCTACATGTGCAGCCCACCTTGTCAGATGACCGGCACATATTGACCAATTTTAATATTCTGCTGTTTTCCTGCAAGGAGCAAATTTTCATATTACATTGTGTACTGGAAATCATTGATTTGTCAACCAAATTTCCATCTCTGAACATTTAATTTTGCACATGGTGAAGATTGGAGCTTCTCTAATATTTGTTGAAAATGTTGGTTGTGATAGGCTGTAAACTAATATTTTGATTTGTGTCAGGTCACATGGATGAAGCCACAGCTGTGCCTCAGGTCATGGGAGGACCAAGTCGACTAAGTGAAAGCAGCAGCAGTTCTTCATCTACATCAGATAGTAGCAGTGACTCCAGCTCTTCAGATAGCAGTGACTCGGACTCAGGTTAGCTGACAACCTGGCATTATCTAGGTGGCAGCACTCTGATCTGTCCTGACTTGCACTTATAAAATTCTTCCCTACTTTTTTTTTTACTATTCATGCTTATTAGAAGTAGGCATTTTTTTCTGTTATATCTTAAGTTATTTCACTTCTTGGGTTGCATAAATACAAATCATATATGATTCCACCTAAATTTTGAGAGTTTAGATTTGGATAGATTTTTATGTTGGACAAAAACAGTTTAATTTCCTGCGTTGAATGAATATTTTATAATTTGTGCCTTTCAGAGACGTTGTGCATCCTATATTCCAATCAGCAGCAACATCCATATATTCTATTTCTTTCTGTAAAAGGTTGCTGTTTAGTTGTTTTCAGTAGGGATTTGCTACACAACTCTAGTCCTATTGTTATGCTAATGTTTCATTAAATCCTTTCTACAGTGATTGACATAGGCTGGCATTGGATACCTTTTATCACTATAATAGGATGCTTCAGTAGGTGTGCGTAAATAATTTATCAGCTAGGTTAGGAAACTACAGTGTTAGGAACTAAGATTTCCCTTACTACAAAATGAAAATGTACTTTTAGGAAATCTGTTAATAGTGTGAGAAAGTTCTATTGCCTTGGTACTTTTTAGGTCTGTACTTCCCTAAGCCTGTATGTTCCCTGCTTTGTGAGGAAATTGTGTTTACAGCATGGCATGAGAACAGTACACACACTTTCCTATATAGTCTATAATTCTCTATAAAAAAGCAAATATCAATTTTCAGCAACTGTACCTTACACGTAACACAACTTGGAGTTGCAATTGTTGGCCAGACCTGAGAGCTTTGGTAACAATTGGTCCTCCAGATACATTGATAAGAAGAGTTTCTCCAGTAAGATTATTTAAAAAATACTAAAAACATACAGAATATGCATATGTGTTAAATTCAACAAATCCATGCAATGAAATCTTTAGTGTACTGGGCAAAAATGTGATCCATGCATTAGCAAATCGTTTTCATATCTGTGTTAGGTTTTGTGAATAAATTAGTAAGTCTGTAGTTTCATCAAGCTAGTTACCAGACCCTGGGTTATAGCAGGTACCTGTACTTGCCTGCACACAAAACAACTTTCCACACCAAATTGTTACACACACACCCTTACTGTTACTTTGTAAATGTTTTGGGTGATTTTGCTTACTAGTAATATGTGCATGCTAGAACATACCAGAGGTAATTTACTAAATTTGTAATACTAATTTTTTTAAGGTACACCTGTCACCAGCTTAACTAGTTGGAATTGAGCCAAGTAGTAAAAAAATATTAAGAATTGCAGGGTACCTTCATTAAATAGTAACACAGAATACCTCTGTTTTAGCACTATGAATGCATTTTTTAACAGGAGCTTGCTTCTGAGGCACATTCAGTAATATGCCAGTCAGTACTGATTACCACTAAAAATGGATTTCTGTAGACTTTTTGACCAGATACAAACAAGGCCATGTGGACGTGACTGCATCCACTATATGGTCTATACATTCCTATGCTACCACTGCACTTTCATGTTGGATGTAAAACCTTATGACTTACTAATTCAGTGGTATAACTTGTTTAAACAGTTTTCTTATCCATCTAACCATAAAAAACTGTCAGTTTTGTCATTTAAGCTGTTCTGTTACCCATATTCGTTAAAATGCACATGTCACTGCATCCAAACTTAAATAATAAAAATCATCAAATTATTTGTGTCTTCATTTTTATTTGTTTTAGTTCAGTTTACATCATATATAAAAATGCCACCGACAGCTTTAACAAGAATTTTTTTTTTTTGCTGTGCTGTATACAAGCAGAAATATTAGTCATTATAATAACATTTTTGCATCAGAACGCAAGCTTTCATCCTGCACATAGCCATACCAGAATAATAGGATAATAGGCAGCTGATTTAAGTGCTGTTTGAAGGGATTGCTATCACTGAAGTCCTTTACATTATATATCATTTTATTCAGCTTCCCAGTGGATCTCCTTCAACGAGCCTGATTTATTAAAGCTCTCCAAAGCTGGTGGATACACGTTCATCAGTGAAGCTGGGTGATCCAGCAAACCTGAAATGGAACTGGTCCAGGATTCAAAACATTTGCTAGCATATCCATTCCAGGTTTGCTGGATCACCCAGCTTCACTGATGAAAAGTGTATCCTCTCCAGCCTTGGAGAGCTTTATTAAATCAGGCCCAATGTGGGGGTGCATGATTCTTCCTGTGAGCCAGGTTATTTTGGAAAAGTCACAAAAAACCATTGCACAGATAAAAGACATTTGGAAATTGTGAGGCACATATACTAAATTGGAAGGAAATATATTCAACCAGACACAGAAAGAGGAACCTAAACACATGTATTATATGCATGTTTTTAGGTAGTGTACAAGTAATATGAAGGGGGGCCTTGGTTCCAATTTTTCAATCCGAGAGCTATCTTTAAAGTGAGTAAAGCTAAATACCGGTGTAAACATAAATCTCTCCCAATGTTGTACCTCTGAATATTTAGATTCTTGCATGAACCAATGCATAACTAATTAATAATAAAATAATAAATAATTCTTTCAAAAGCCCAGGAATGACAAATCTAAAAAGTTATAATTATTGTTTATTGGTCTTTGCCATTTGTGTGAGAACAGAAGGTTGAATAATGTATGCAAAAATCTACAATGACTTGATACCAAGGAGGGGATGTTCATGAACATAGGAGAATTGATAAACTACACTGGAAAATAAAATTGAATTTACATACAACCGTTTACTTCTGCAGGAGGCAGTGTTACACAAAGGGAATTTTGGCAGGGGTTTAGTGAGAATTGCTACAGATGGTATAAGCATTGGGTGGAGAGCTGGAGAACAGTTTTTAGGTCAGGGATGCCCAACACGTCGATCGCGATCTACTGGTAGATCGCAAGGGCAATGCAAGTCGATCGCAGAACCCTCACTCAGCTCACTGGCTCCGTCCACTTACGTCACCAAGGGCTGCCATAGTACTTCGCCTGTGGTAGCGCGTCCTGCGGGGACGTAGTCTCTCTCTTTTTCTCATTGCACCTTAGCTAGAACTTCTCTTTATGTATATTCTTATAAATTGAAGGCATATACTTGTTTCTTTCCCTGTATCCATTATCTTGATTTCTAATGGTTTTAAAATTTTAACTTTCAGAGGATCTAAATATACACTTCTTTTTTGTAGAGTGGCTGTTACATGTCACTTGACAAAGGCTTTAAAGCTGCCTCATTTTTTTCCATTTAACTAAATGGAATAGAGATAGTTAAAGTCAGTTTAAGACGTCATTGGGGTAAGGTAATGGCCAGAAATGTACAGAATTGTATTGTGCCATTCATGTTCATGCTGTTATGCAAGGAAAACAATTTATATTTTAAATATAAAGTATACTCGGTATATATTATTAAACATATGTTTAGCATTTTTATTGTTGGTAGATCATTTTTACTTGGTCATTTTAAAAGTAGTTTGCAAGCCAAAAAAGTGTGGGCAGCCCTGGTTTAAGTAATAATCTCTATAGTTTTAGCAGAATTTATTACCTGGATAAAAGCTATATTATTTAGAAAGTTGCATTAATGTAATAGTGTCACTAGATGGCGCTATTACCCAAGAATTATTGATAAAGTAATGCTAATAGGAAAGTATTTATAATCCATGTGCTAGTATTTGGCTTTTTCAAAATCAGCCCTAAAACATGGTACCGTAATTGCTATCTGTTGAGTACTAATGCACTTTAGTACCTCTACACAGTGCTTGATGAATATTGCCTCTGGAATCCCAGGGATCTTTTTTCTAGGAAGGGATGCTTGGGCTTCAGAAGTGGGTCTGGTTCTCCTTTCATTGTATTTTGACAGTATTTCTGTGCATAGCTACCATATACATTACTTATCCATTAAGTTGTTTGATGATACTGATTTATTTGTTTACAGACGTCACTACAGTTTTCTGTTGCTAAAGTGACTACAATACTGAAGAATAGATTTGAACAGACCTATGAAATTTGGTGATTTCTGTGCAATTTCCCTAAAGCACACCTAGGGGTCTATCTATAAAGCAGTGATTCTAACATCCCTGGTGGAGAATTTTCGATGTGTTTAAATGACTGATTTTCCACAGGCAATGTTTCGGTGAATGTGAGATTCACTGTTTTATAAATAGACATTTTAAAACATAAAGGAAAATATTGCTGAGTTGCATGGACAGCCTTATTACGCAGCTAGTCATGCAACAGAATAAACAATGTTGCATTTTAAAGAGACCTATTTTGGATCCCCAGCTCTTCCTACTCATAATTTGCCTAGACCAGCCAAATGTGACTGTGGGGATTGATGATCAGGCTTCTCACCTGTCGGAGCCTGGGGGTTCACTTATTAGGTTTTCAAATTTAACCTTGTAATTTAGAAATTTAGAGCTGTGATTTTTAGAATCTATCTGCATACTGATCCAGCCAGGGTTGTCACATAATGATGGGTCATTTCTAGAGATAGCTAGAATGTACTTTAAAGCCTAAATCCAATATGTAATACATAAATCCTTCAGGTAATACAATTTATATCCTGTTTTTTATTATGAAGAGGTTAATAAAATAGGTTACTCACTTGGCTGTGATGTCTATTAGGGTTTTGTAAAAATAAATAAATAAAACATCCAGGTATGATTTAACTTTTGACCTTCAGACATTCCACCAGGGAATGTCTGATTCCCTCTTTTATAAATAAATCTCTAAATGTGTTTTCTATAATAAAAGCAGTACCTGAATATGATATAGTATAAGCCTTTTGAAGTTTCTATGCATCAGATCTCATGCTGTGAAAAGTAGAATGTAAGTAGAACTTAAATTAAAGTAATGTGTGAACAATAGATATGCTGATAGGAGGTGAAAACAGGGTGACCGATATGATGCTGGCTAGCATTTAATTCTTAAGCAAAGGTCATCTACTAACAATTAGTAGCTTCTATTGTACTTCTATGGAGAAGGTTAATATTGCAGAAAAGGTTTTCACTTTTGATGGTTGAATTTATTTTTTCTCCCTGGAGTTTTACATTAATTGATTTATTAATGATTATTATCATATGCCGTGGGTATCCCTGATCTCTTTGTGGACTTTTGACCTATGTCAAAAATGTATCACATTATTCTATATTCTTGTGCGTAAAATATACACAGTTGTGCTCATTAGGTTACATTACCTTGACACAATTTATAAGATGTGTGTCATTCTTTAAAAAGAACATGGTTAAAAGGCAACACAGTTCATTTACTTTAAATCCAAATGTAACTATAAGCCATCACAGAATAGCACAACCATTAAACAAAACCTAGCAGTAAAGGAAAATAATGAGATGGTCCCTGTTCAAACATTTGCATAACCTTATTTCCTAATACTGTGAACTGCCCCCTTTAGCATTATTAATAGCATGCAGTCTTTTGTGATAGCTGTGGATGAGGCCCTTGATTTTGGTAAGAAACTTCCAGGTCTCATAATTTCTTTGGTTATCTTGATTGAATTGCATGTTTGAGATCTCCCCCGTCGACGGGCGTATGCACTGACATCATCAGGAGGGACGCGTATGCGAACGCTGAGTGTACTAATTCTTTCCGTACTTCCATGCAAAAAGCTTTACATTTTTTGCATGGAAATTTATTTTAGATTGTAGGCTTTAATTCTTAGGCATAACTCACCAAAATATCTCCAAAATTGATTAAAACATTAATAAACTGAAAGAAAAATATTAAAAAACATTATAAAAAAAAAATCTTTAAAAAAAAAAGTGTGTAATGTAACTGTACAGTAGCTTATATTATTTATATAAAAAATTATATATATAAAAATTATATATAATATAAAGATTTCTTTGTATTGGACAATACAAAGTGATTTAAATTTCCCACCTCCCGCCCGCACCGACGCATGTAGGGAAACCCCGGAGATCGTCACTGCACACGCCGGGGGAAGACAGAAGAGAGAAGACGTCTCCGGAGGAGCTGCGGGGACAAGGTAAGTGTTTGGTTTTTTTTTCAGTTGTAATCCGATTGTCATACAATGTTGCTTTTTTAGCTATGCTTTTAGCAAGTTTTCGTGGTTCGGGGTAACCTCCCAGGTGGTTAAATTGTTTTTTTTTTTAATTTTTAGTCTTCTCACACCAAAGGACTCCAGTTCCATGGTAGTGTTTTACCGAGAACTTCATGGCTTTGACCCCTTCCAGATGAAAAATGAGTGTGAGGGCATATGACAGCCTAAAATCTTAGTATGTAACTGTGCAAAAATCAGGTCTTTGCGATTCCTAAAACTGTTTTTTCTTTTAGTGAGAAGCTGATGGCAGAGGCACAAGCAAGTTTGGCGTCGTCGAGTTACGGGCTGTCAAGAAGTTTTGTTTCTCCAGGGAAAGTCAGCAAAGGACATTTACACTGAGATGTCACAAACACTGGGGGAGAAGTGTTCTTCCTACAGCACAGTCAAAACCTGGATATCTTGTTTCAAGACTGGGGATATCACCCTTGAAGATGAGCCCCGCAGTGGGCGCCCCCCAACCTCAACTGTCCCGGCAACATGCGATGCTGTCCATGAGCTGATTATTGAGGACCGGCGAATATCCGCAAAAAAGATAGCCCAGCTACTTGACATCTCACGGAAGCCTGTTGGGTTTGTTATCACCACTATCCTAGATATGGGCAAGCTTTCAGCAAAGTGGGTGCGGAAATGTTTGAACATTGATCAGAAGAAGGAACGAGCTGAAGCATCCAAAGCTGTTTTTGCCCATTTTGAAGCTGTTCAGGCCTTTTTGGCTAGGTTAGTGACTGAGGATGAAACCTGGCTCCACATCTATGATCCTGAAACCAAGGAACAGTCAAAGGAATGGCGCCACAGCGGGTCCCCGTGTCCAAAGAAGTTCAAAACCCAGAAATCAGCCAAAAAAGTAATGGTGTCCATTCTTTGGGACAAAGACGGTATTCTGTTGGTGGACTACCTACCTCAGGGCTCTAGTATCACCGGACAGTATTATGCTAGCCTCCTAGACCAGCCAAAGGAGGCAATTAAGACGAAACTCAGTGGAAAGTTGAATAAGAGGATCCTTTTTTTCCAGGACAATGCACCTGCGCTCATGACCAACGTTGTGGCTGCCAAATTGAACACCTTGGGTTTCCAATTGGTCCTCCATCGCCCCTACTCACGTGACCTGGCCCCTTCAGACTATTATCTGTTCCTGCATTTGAAGAAACGCCTGAAGGGGCGACGTTTTGAGGACATTTCTGACGTCAAAGAGAGCTGGTTTGCGGCCCAAGCAAAGGACTTTTATTTGAACAGTCTAGAAAAGCTGCAAATACGCTGTACCAAGTGCATCAGTCTCAGGGGGGAATATGTTGAATAAATATGTTATTTCATAAATCTGGCTCTCTTCTTTCTGGGCAAAGCCAGGAACTTCTCAGCACCCCCTTGTATGGTCTGGGTTTGCTTTAGTTTGTCAGGTTCAACAAAAAATGTACCCAAAAATTATTTTAGCTGACTACATGAATATACTGAATAACACGTTTTTTCCATCATTTTTTTTTTTTTTTCCTGATGGCATAAACACATCCCAAGATGACAATGCCAGGATTCCTTTTGCTTAAAATGTTCTCAGTTTAAGCTAATTGTATCCTGGCCTTGGTTCAGGAAGCAAGAAACATAATTTTCAGACATGAATTGGCCCCAATGAGAATCTTTGAGATGTGCTAGGGAAGGCTTTATTGATGCAGCAATATGACAATATTATAATATTGTACACTCCCATAATTATTACAAGATCTTGGCAAAATAATGCAACCCTGGATGGACCTAATTGTTGTGACATTACCTAAGCTTATTGAAGTGATACTTTAGTGCATGTGTGCTATAATCAATGCTAATAATACTAATAATAATATTATATGTGTGTGTGTGTGTGTGTGTGTGTGTATATATGTGTATATATATTATACAAATAAATACATATATAAATGTTCGTGTGTGTGTGTACATAAGTATTTAATATATACATATATCTACATATATATTCCCCCTTCCAACCCACATAGTCTGACAGTGTTCTTACCATATTCTGTATATGCATAGAATAAACTGAAAAATAACTAATTTAATTTCCCCTTCTCCATTTTACCTCTCCTAATTTATTCATGTCTATCCTTATTAATTTGTGCTATGTCTACTTTCATTTTTCTTCTGTATCGCAACTGCTGTCAGATTCTCCACTGAATGAGGAAAATGTATTCCAATCTTATTTATAATGTCACAAAAATGCATATTGGTTTTTGGGTAAAACTGAATAATATATTTGTTTTCTGCTTGGAAAACATCTGCCCTGGAATACAATTAATTCTGCATAGCATGGTGTATGGCATAGTTATTATGTAAACAAGAAGAGATTTTTGCTTAATAAATGCCAAACGTTGTGTTTATTTGTTCATGATTTTTATGTTTTCTTATTTTTGACTCTGCCTACCATTTAGTCAAATTTAAAACCATTTCAGAAACCTTTTTCAAGTTCATGTTGTATATGCTGTTTTGGCCATATATTTGCAAAAGTCTTGCTGCCATCACATTGAGTTCCATTTATTAGGAAAGTAAACTACAGTAAATAGAAATGGTAAATATATGGGCTAGTGTGCTTTGTACTATTTACAAATAACCAGTCCTTTATAAAAAAATAAATAAATAACTTTCTGCCCCTTCAGTGACCCAAGTTTAACATAAGGTTCGTTGGTACTTCATTAATGAAAACATGGTGGTTAGACTCTGTGATGAAATGAAGGCCTAGCAAAAGATTGTCTCCCTGGATGAGCTGCCATCTCCCAGTGGAGTTTGTTTACTACTTTTTAAATATATAATTTAACCTCCCCCTGGAATGTTTTGCCTGTATGTGGTAGGTGCTCCCTGGGATGGTCCTGGTCTCCTTAACCCCCTCATCCACTTTTTCCCTTTTCTTTCTTGGCTAGTTTCTTTCCTCTGTTCCTGTCCTTGGTTCACTTTTGTGTCTTGCCTGGTAGTAAAGGCAGAGGTTCTTTTTGTAATTTTTTCCTTTTGTGATTGTTTTAATAGCTGCACAGTTCTATTGAAGCTCCAGATTTGGAGGGTTTGGTATAGCCTATGTCTCGTTTTGGAAGGCTGTATGTATATGTATTTGAGGACCTTTGTAAAAGCATTGATTTGTTTGTTCTTTTGTACTTTTTTTGCATTTGTTGCTTTTGATATTTCTTTGAAAAATTTCAACAAAAATCATTGAAATGAAACATTTTCTGGATCTATTTTCAGAACAATCATAGGTTAGTAGCATAAAGTCTTTGTGCTGCCTCCAGAACATTAAGGTGGGAACCGACATTTAACTACTTTGTATTAGTTGAAAATGGAAAGCTATTTTTTTGCTATAGACAAAAATGTTCTTCCCTAGACACAGGATTTTGTGGTGTTGATTTTATTTTTTCTCTTGTAATATCTTAAAAAATTTTTTTGCAGGTTTTAAAGACCTGTACCTAGGCTGTTCTGAGCTGCATTTATGAAAACTAAGAAAATGGAAAGGTGGAGGTGTATATTACACAATGAGATGTCTGTATTTAATTTTTCTCATCTGAAAAGGACACCTGAAATGTGGTTGCATTGGCTGGATTTCCTGTCACCTGCATGCTTACATGATCTATATATACATACTCTTCTGATAGCCGTTGGGTATTTATATAGCAGTTACCAGAAAGGACAAGACAAAATTATACCTCCTCTTTGTCTGTCTGTTCCAATACTGTACTGATCTGTCATCCAGGTGTAACGTGCACTTTGTTTGGTCTCTTGTTCTTTGTGAAGATCATAACTTTTTGAAGAAACTACTGTATGTAACTTTCAGAAAAAGTTTTGGAAGCTTCTGTGATTTACTATGGTGTTTAAAAAGGTTTTTGCCTTTACTTAAGAGCTCTCTGTAAACACCATTGAGTGCTGCCAGCATGGATAGCAGGAGCAGAATTTCTACCATAGCTGCCAAGCAGGTTATTATTGCAGAAAGGGGCAGGTAATGTCCCTTCTGCAATAACCCCTTCTACCTGCCTGATCACTACAGGTATCTAACAAAAAAGCTGAGTTGCGCAGTGTCCGCTTTGATTTCCAGGACACCCAGCAATCCCAGCTTCCCTTGCAAGGACTGGGAATGAATGATCATCCCGGGGATGGGCACAGGGGAGTATCGCAGGTTAAGTTTTGTCTTAAGGACTAGTAAGCTACAATATGTGAACTTGGGTGATCACAGGAGGTACCCTTTGTCCCTAAAACCAGAGCTCTCTATGGAAATCTCCCAACCCCTACTATCAGTTCCATGTCCATCCTCAACTGTCTTCTTTTGGTTCTATAGCTAAGGGTGGGGAGTAATGAGGTACAAGCAGCAGGGAGGGAGAGACTTAGAGACCAATTTTGGGAGCAGAAGTTACATTTGCATAAATAAACATTTAAATTTTTTAGACATACAGGCTGCTGTTGTGAAGATTTCTAAAGACAAAAAGTTTTATTCAATGTCTTTACATGTCTTTCACACTATAATCGTAATATATTTGTTAACACAGGCTTATGTTAGGGTTTGTGATATGACCGAGGTTGCAGTGTATAAGCCTTGCCTGTGCTATTCTCATAATCTTGACCAGGTTCAAGGTTTTTTTTTTTTTTTGTTTTTTTTTATATAAATACCCAAACCCCAAATTTTTTGTAAACCTTTGTAAACCACCCACACTTAACTATCTAGAAGTAATATAGTGTTATAATATATTGGTATATAGTTATTTAGTGAAGGTTGGCAACTACTTATGTATTCAGTAGATGTTGGTTCCATTTAAATAGATGGGATGCATTTTGAAGGATATTATGCCAGCAAACCACCCTAGTTGTACAGCAAGGTTTTTCTACCATCTCACCCTGAATGTACAGCATGACTATCCAACCACCCTGTCCTCCATTTACAGCAGGATTATACCTTTTATTGTAAAACAGAAATATACTTTTGTTTCACCCACTTTGTACCGGAGGGCTATCTCAACATTTAAGAATTGGTGTACAGTCTGACTGTCCTATGTTTACCCCTCGGTGTACAGCCAGACTATTTTTATTTTCACTATTCCTGATAAAGCTGTTCTACCCTGCATTCCACCCATATTGTGGACCTTTTGCCCTACATAGTTTGACTCACATCTTCCCATGTGTATCGAACAATATTGGCTGTTCCACCCTATGTGTAAATTAGGACTAGCCCCTAATTCCACTACCCTTGTAGAGCACCACTCTCAGAAGAAAGCTGTTCACCCTTAGTGTAGTACAACACTACCCCTATGTTCACCTTAACCAACAGTGTTACCTTTTAATTTAGGGAAACACCAACTCTTGAATTAGAACAATGTTGCCCTACTGTTGCCCTTCAGCTTAGTAATACAACCCCTTTGTTCACACTTGGTGCTGAAGGACCCTACCCCACTATCCTCAATGTAAACCAACACTACCCTGCTGTTCACCCAGTGCAGAACAACACAAAACCCCACTATTTGCTCTTTTACTAATTTGTGTAAAAGAGCATTACCCAACTGTTCAGTCTTGGAATAATTCTACCCCACTTCAAAAACCTCAGTCTTAAGTTAACACTTCCTTTCTATTCACCCTCGGTGTGGGGCAGTTAACATTATCCCCTCTGTTCACTCTGTGTAGAGTTATTCTCGCTGGTATCGGTCAGTCTTCGTTGGCCTTAAACCATGGAATTTATTCACTGACAACTACCTTGTATCTTTACAAGTAATTCATCAAATCACTTTCCTAAGCACTGTAGTTTGTGCTCCTTCTAACATTTGTATGTATTACCTTTTGATGATGCCCCTGATTAAAATCTCTGGATTTCTTATGTCCATAAGATATGGGGGGGGGGGGGAGGAAAATTTGTATTTACAAAATTGTATTGCATAACAAACCTTTAATGAATGGTATATTTTTGACAGATATATCTAGTTTTCTCATTTTACAACAACCATGGGTATAAGTTGGTAAAAGATATACCTATATATAATCTGAAATAGACTTTAGAATTGTATTGGAGTTTTCAGATTAATAGATATAGAAGCCTTCTGGTACATTCAATCTTTTAGCAGTTCATCACATTGATGTATGTATGATAGTTATAGCCATATGTATCATCTGAAATTGAGCTTCTGCTGGAAAAAGTTATAATGCAAAAGTTACATGTTTGCTTTTCTCATTTTCAGAAACTCAAGCTTCTAATAAGAATATTCCTCTTCTGAAAGAAAACTGGGTAAATTCTAATTACCAATGCTGACACATTTCATACTGTGAATTTTATAGTTCAAGTAGAGAGAGAACATTATTAGCTCAGCTAATACAATATAAAATATGCATTAGATATCTGCACTGAGATTGTTTCAACAAAATATTTTAAATTTTTTTTCCATGCCATATACACTATCCGGATCGATGGGGTATTCTGAAGCACCAACCAATATTGTGTAATGTAGTCGATTTCGTCTATATATATGGAAATGCTAGGTCATAAATCCCCAGACTTACTGTGCACTGGTTGACATGCCGTTCTACAACACTGGGATTCAATGCATCTGTTTTGCTCTGAATGTGTCTATTAGGGATGCTTTAGGATCATTTCATACTTCAGTTTACCAAAGCATGCTATCCCAGGCTCAAACACACCCGACTAAATGGGAGCAGTTGGGAATAATTTTGTGCACATGTTTGCATGCAGCTGTGGTTATGGTAGATTATGGTGTGATTGCTGAGAGCAATGAGTCGCATCTGGCACACACCACAACCTGAAATGTAATTAAAACTTGTTCACCTGCATGACAAAGCTGCTCCCAGCCTTCCTTCTTCCACTACTATGTCAACTAACAGCTGCAAGTCCAAAAGGGGCTTTCTCTAATTCTTTAACTTCACCTGCAAAAGTATATAAAACAAACAAGTAACATTGCAAAATGCCGACCCAAAGTAACTAACATTACAAAAGCATTCTACTAGCAGAGAGTTATTCTGCTTACAGAGAGCAGCCCTGTTAGGAGATTTTGCTGAGTTCCATTTTTTTTTAGCTATATTACCTTTATACACGTTAATATGTTTATTTGCTCTCTCAAAGAAAGCTTGTGTTTATATGTCTGTTCATTTAAATCACTTTTACCTCAATTATAATACCAAAAGCTATGAGAATTCAGAATGTCATGTACATTTTACCTTTTTTCCCCTAGTTACCCCATACTGTTGTATCTAAAGTGCCCTCTGCTGAATGTTCATTCTCACAAGATCAACAACATTCTGTAAAAGGCCCATCACTCAGCCAGCCAGTGAAGTCATCATTTTATAATGCAGATGAATTACCAGACAGCCTTCTCCTACCACCTTTAGGTAAATGTAAATTAATTCTGCCTTTCTCTGCTTTTTATCATCTTAAACATATTCTTTTAATGGACCATAGATTATCACAATCAAATTTAAACAATGCATTTGAGATACAATTATATACAACATGTGTTTATCTGTAAATAGGTAACATTTTTAGGCCTTTTAGGAACTACACATTTTTGTGGATACTCCACTCTTTTATTATCATTCCTGGTTTGGAAAATGTTGGCAAAAAGGATAATTGGATCAAGGTGCTTGTCAAATGAAAGACATGTTAATAATTCTTTTCTTTTAATTGTTAAATGTGAAGTAATGATAAAATCCACTATTTAGCTTTAATTGATAAGGACTACTACCTACTTATATTTAAATGTAAGACATTGTGACAAATAACACAACTCTGTGCTGATATTTTACACACCAATTGTATTGTACTAGCCACTTTCTCTCTATGGGAAGATTTTTTTCTGACAGCTTTTCTTTCCCCCTACTCCTATTTTCATCCTTACCATTTACCTCCACTCGCCTACTCCTTTCATACCCCCTACAATGAATTTTACAGAGTAAATATAAAACTATTTAGTCCTAGTATGTATAATAACATAATCTTGGTGTTGTCTCCTATGTGTAGATATAGATAGATTGCTGTCACCTATCCGATCCCCTGGGTTTGACGTTTCCAGTGATAAGGTTCAGGCTGTGCAGTCTTGTTTTAAAGACACAAGTGGTGCCTCAGTAAAGGTAAATTTGGTAAAATTATATATATATATATATATATATATATATATATATATATATATATATATTTAAATATGAACAATTTCTTGGTTCTGGCAATTACAAATATATATTTTATTGCTGCTGTTAGTAAGAGGTATGGAAATCCTTTACCTGTCAACAACTACCAATAAAAAAAAAAATGTACCTTGCCTACAGACATATGAGAGGCTCATCTTCTCTGACCTGCAGTCTCATATATGTATGCCTTCAATGGGCTTGGCTAGCATTCCCTGGCTATAGTTTACCGATTAAGGGCACATTCATATATATGCCCTGCACATATTGCAATGTGGTACCA
>NC_092865.1:29002775-29126031 GCF_032062135.1 Pyxicephalus adspersus | reverse complement strand
TCCAGGCCTTTTTTCTGCCTAATTGATAATGACATAATGAAGGAATTGCTCACACCAGTCCATGAAATAACCTTTGAGTAAATTGTCCAATTACTTTTGAGCCCCTGAAATGAAGTGATTACGTTAAAAAAAGGGTTTAGTTCCTCACATTTTTATGCAAACTTTTTGTTAAACCCACTAAATTAAAGCTAAAAGTCTGCAGTTCAACTGCATCTGAGTTGTTTCATTTAAATTAATTGTGGTAATGTATAGAACCAAAATTAGTAAAAAAAAAAGTTGTCTCTGTCCAAATATTTACGGACCTAACTGTAGCTGGCTCCACTTGTTCCTAAAAAAAAAAAAACTGATACAAGACCAGACCACTTTCTTCCATTGATCCAAGATTCCGTTCTGTTTCTTACATGTCAGTTGTAAGAGACTGTTGTTCACTTTGTCGGTGGTTTTAATGTTTGAACTGATGAGTATATGCTAAATACTACCGTATATACTCGAGTATAAGTTGATCCGAGTATAAGCCGAGGTACCTATTTTTACCTTGGAAAACAGGAAAAATTGATTGACTCGAGTATAAGCCGCGAGTGACAGTGACAGAAGGAATTGATCCTCTCATGTATTTTTGAATTTATATCTGGCGGTCTGGCTCGGTCATGTGATGCTACGATCTGGGTCCCCGGCACAGAGGTGGGGTACTGCCCATTGTCTTTTTCTGGCTGTCCCTGGGTAAGCTACAAGGTCTCCGCATTCTACCAATATTTGCAGATATTGATCCGGGGGGGTCTGCGGGTGCAATGGCTGCTCCGGAGGCAGTGCGGGGTATGGGTACAATGTGGCCCCAGATAATGGGAATGGCACCCCTTAGATCAGTGTCCTGTGTAGGACAGGCCTGTGTGTCCCCTTCATCTGCCATCCTCCTTTTGTAGCCTTATGTATGCAGAGGCTTGTGCAGAAGCCCTGTGTGTGCTCAGAGAGGAGGCAGTGCTGCTCCCTACAACACTCTCCTCCTGCACATGCAAAGCAAGCAGGGACGGTGAGCCTGGGATCAGCAGCTGCAAGCCAGAGCCCTCTTCTCCTCTCCAGCTTCAGACAGGGTGAGTACCAGGCACAAGGAGGAGGGGGTGGGGGTCTGCTAGGTACCATGGGGGCATTCAGTCCTCCTGGGACCCTCATAGTGAACTCAGCCACCCAGGGACAGCAGATGGGCAAAGTGCAACTTTTTTTTTTTTATTCTACAGCAACTTTAAAGGCAGCGACTCTGTGATTGGCACCCTGGGCAAACAGAAAGCTGACCCTGTGCCAGGCACCAGGTGCACAACCTCATCTCTTGGCAGCAGAGCCTGTACATGGTGTTGTGATGTGGGCACGGCTTGTGCCCATCCACTGACATTAGGGGTTCCCTCTGCAGGCAGAGGGACACCAGTCTCATCGGCAGCACCCGCATCTCAATTGGGTTGATACCTGACTAGAGTATAAGCCGAGGGTGACTTTTTCAGCACATTTTGGGTACTGAAAAAGTCGGTTTAAACTCGGGTATTTACGGTACTTTCCATCATAGGATGGGTTTACTTCTTTTCATTAATAAACTGTAAAACTAAATGTAAAAAGCATGGTCTGTTCTTGGTATCTTTTTAGACTCCAGGAACCTTAATCAATGAAAAAACTGCTCATGTCTTCCAACGTGAAGAAGCTGTAGACTGCAATTATGACATGGGTGATGCACCCAAAAGGGAAAGTAAGTATACATTTACAGCAGATTCTTTTTTAGTTCAGGCCTAAAATCATTTGTGAACCCTTTTATATAGATAACAAAAGATGATTAACATTTTTACATTTAAATATTTAAAGAATATCACATGGGATTTATTTAAATAAGTCTCTTTCATTCTGGATTTTTAGATCTTGTCCCAAATGAATTCCAAAAAGCTCACCTACCACAGACTCCTGTAGTATGCGACATTCCAGCCCCTGCAGGCAATGGTGACGCCAAAACCCCAACAAAGGTATTTGTTTAATGCCAGTCAGTTTGTCTTTCCTTTTGTATGTACAGAGATGTTAAATAACAACTCCAGATTATAAATTCAAATTATCAGGGCAGATTCAAGATAGAAATGTATTATTGATGTGTTTTTTATAAATAGCAATCAAAACATATACAGTGGCTTTAGAAAGTAATTAGGCCCCTTCACTTTTTTCAATTTTATGTTACAGCCTGATTCTACAATTGTTTAATGAGGGAAACAAGTTATCATCTCACAGTGCCCCATAATGACAAAGTGAAAACTGATTTTTAGACAATTTTTTAAATGTATTAAAAAAAATTGAAATAGCACATTTACATTTGTATTCAGAACTTTTAGTATCTAGTTAAAGTACCTTTGGCAACAATTACAGTCTCCAATTAAAGCAACAAGCTTTGCACACCTGTATTGGGGGATGTTTTGCTTCTTCCTTGCAAACCTGCTCAAGTTCAGTCAGGCTGGATGAAGAGCCCCTGACCATTCATGGACAGCCATTGAAGTCTATTGAAAATCTCTAGAATGACTTAAAGTCAGGGCTCTGGCTGAGTAACTCTAGGACATTCGCAGAGTTTTTCCCTTAGCCACTCATGTGTTGTGTTTGCTGTGTGATTTGGGTCATTGTCATGTAGGAAGGTGAACATTTGACCCAGTCTAAGGTCCTGGGCACTGTGGAACAGGTTTTCAATGAGGATGTCTCTGTACTTTGCTCCATTTGGCTTTCCTTCGAACCCTGACCAGTCTCCCAGGGCATGCTGATGAAAAACACCCCTACAACATGACTCTGCCACCACCATGCTTTACTCTTAGGATAGTGTTTGGTAGCAGTAAAGAATTGCCTGGTTTCCAAAGTTTAGAACTGAAGCAGAACAGTTTAATCTTTGTTTTATCAGACAAGAGAATCATTTTTCAAGAGAGCCATTTGGGTGCACTGAGGATAAGGCCCAGATTGGTGGAGGGCTGCAGTTGTGGGTGTCCTTCTGGAACTTAAGCTGCATACACACCTGCAATTTTTCTCGTTGGAAAGGATCTTTCACGATCCTTTCCAACGAGAAAAGACTGCACGATGCATGAACGATGCTGTACATACAGCACCGTTCATGCTCTATGGAGAGGGGAGGGGGAGAGCGACGGAGCGGCACCCTGCTGCGCGCTCTCCCCTTCCCTTTCATTAGGATCGGTCGTCGTCCATCGTCCATGGATCCGCTAGGACGGTCGTCGGACGATGGACGACGACCGACTGTACACACGGCAGATTTTCGCCCGATAATTGGCCGATACCGATTATCGGGCGAGAAAAATTTGCCGTGTGTACGCAGCTTTAGTCCCATCTCTACACCGGATTTTTTGGCGCTCAGAGTGATCATTTAGATCTTGTTCAACTCTCTCACTAATGCCATTCTTCCCTGATTACTGACCAATCAGCTCTTGGTAGAGTCATAGTTGTGCCAAACCTCTCCTATTTGAGAATTATAGAAGCCACTGTTCTCCTGGGAACCTTCAGTGCAGCAGACATTTTTGTAGCTTTTCCCAGACCTGTGTTTTGCAACAATCCTTTCTCCTGAGGCAGTTCCTGTGAGCTCATGGCTTGGTTTTGCTCTGAGATGCATTGTACGCTATGAGGCCTTCTATAGAGATGCGTGCCCCTTTCCAAATCATGTCCAATCAAATTAATTTACCACAGGTGGACTCCAATCAAGGTGCAGAAGCATCTCCGCAGCAATTAAGAGAAATTGGAGGCACCTGAGCTAAACTTCAAATGTTGTTGAACAGTTACTTGTAAATGTGCTTCAGCTTTTTAATTTTCTTTTTTTTGGGATAAATTCACAAAATTGTCAAATTCCACATTTTAAGAAAATAAATAAAAATACAAGATTGTAGCCTCCAGCTGCAACAAACAAAACTGAATACTTTCTGAAGCGTGTGTGTGTGTGTGTATATATTATTTAAATTTACCTAAATCTTTATCTGAGAGATTTGTAGTGCAAGCCACACATCTCTCCTGCTTTATCTGATGTTCTTTTAAACCAGACACAGTTTATTAACCTGAGAAAGTTAGTGGGGTAGTGATAAAACCCCTGTTAGGTTTTTACTGTACAGTATCTGTAGACTGAGGCATATCCTTTAGTTTTTATTAGAGTAAGGAATGATGGGAGTATAGACTGATAGCAGTCAGAATATAGACTGATAGTAGTTTTACCATTTCTCTACCTCCCACCGCCAGAAAGACCGAATGTCCAGGGTGGGGAAGAAGTGACTGGCTTTCCTTTTTTCAGTAAAATGGGGGGAAAGTTAACATGACCAGACGTAAGGTTAAATCTTCCTATCAGACTTAATGCCTTGTAAAAGAGCACTATAGTGTGAAATGTGTCTAGGAATTTTTTGCAGTGTAGGCACGTAAAGCCTGAATAGAAGACTACTGGTGTTTTTGTTGCATATGTAATATTATGTTTTTTTCTTGTGGGTTTAAAGTTGCAGGGACCAGAAACTGCAATAATACCTTCATATTCTAAAATGTTTATTTTTAAATATGTATGCTCTGCCCATCTTTATTGAAGCAAAGCAATATAGATAAACCACCATGACTATTTACCTTGGTTTGGTGAATGTGGTATCCATGGCAAGCTTAACCAGTGTCCTGTCTACTGCTAAATATATGTCCTGGCCCCAGACCTGCTATTCTATGATAGGGAGTGCCCAACTAGGCTGCGGGTTGCCTGGCTGTACTAAAGCTGCGTACACACTTGCAAATATTATCGCTGGAAACGAACGACTAACAAGTGATCATCCGATAATCGTTAACAAAAAAAGTGCACAACAAACGAGGATTGTCGCTGGAAACGAACGACTGTCCTGGCGGATCTGATTGAGAGACGATCGTTCACTATCTATTGTGTGTACGGTCGTTCAGTGATTATGGATGGTTCTGCAGTACACTTTCTCCTTTACATGTCACTTCCTGCATCGTTCAAACGATCGTTTCTAGCGTGTGTACAATATTGGTGGATTATATTTAAATGATTGTATTGTTACAACATGTACAGAATTGTGCACAATAAGATCGCTCAAAATATTTGAGCATAATCATTAGTCGTTTGTTTTCTAACAATAATTATTGCTAGTGTGTACTAAGCTTAACTCTCTACAGCTGTTAGCTCAGGCACCACATTGTCTGTTCTTGGGCCCTGGATTTTTCAGGACAGGTAGAATAACTATCTGTCCTTATCATAGTAACCAATATGATAAATTATTTCTTTTTGGTATTTTTTTTTATTTTTTTATATATAAAGGTGAAATTAAGCACCTATACCTAGTATCTACTGTGGTGGTGTATTTTTTTTTTTTTTTTTACTAAATACTGTAAGTAGAACTTTCATTCTGTTCTGGGGTCCACTTTTAAAGTACATCTCTATCTTTAAGAACAAGGGGAGACTGACTGCCCACCTTCGATTCCCCATCCCACTGATATGCCTCCTGGCACCCTCATATTGTGGTTACAGCTTTCTCTTGCTCAGACACGCATGTAAGGCTTGTTCACATTACAGCGTGATTGAGACGTTTTCTACTTGATTGCTTCCGAATAGGAAACTCAAGTGGCAGTGCATATGTATAGAATCGCAAGTAAAAAATATAAAAGAAAATAAACCTTGAATGATATCAGTTTGTCAGTGATTGTTAGGGTAATTATCATAGTTTCTTATTTTTCTTCAAGGCTTTGAAGGTTGCCAGCACAAGCTGGGCTAATTTTTCCAAAGCACTGAGCACTGTTCCTGTAAACATCAAATCCTCAAGTGACTGCTTCCAGCAATTTAAGAAGGCTGCAATAGCCAAAGAAAGAGAGAAAGCACTCAAAGCTCAGGAATTAAAGAAAATGCAAGTATTCCGTGTTTTCAGATAGAAGATTTAAAGTTTTTGTTTTCATTGTGGTGATCCTTGTTTTTTTCTGCATAAGTATCAATTGTTACTCAAAAAAAATCCCTGTAGTCTTGTAAATAAAACTGCTGCAAGAGAATATTAGGAGAGGTAGGCACTGTTTTTCTGATTTTATGCTGACAGGTCTAGAAGTATTTTGGGTGGGGAACTCTCTGTATATTCATTAAACACCATCTCCCCTTACATCATCCCCCACACCCTGTCTCTATAATTTTATTGTTGCCTCTAAAATATGTATTATGGTAAATGTATGCCTCTGATATTATCTCCAAAGACAGCATGTTTCCCTTTAGATTAAGTAATCTAACTACTAGGCTTTATTCCATATCCTGGGCATGGTTTACCTAATTGAACTGTAAGATTCTTTTGGTCATGTTAATAATATCTCATATGCCTAAAGCTCCATGCAGACGTCAGAATACTATAGCTGGATCCTTTTTAGTTACAAATGAGCACTGTACACACAGCATCATTCTGCTCAATGGGGGGGGGGTTATGGGCGAGCTGCACCAGGCTGAATTCTCTTCTATGGAAAAGCATGTCAGTCGGTTATGAGGAACCAATGTACTTGCGCCCAGATTTTTGCGGATGATCATGATAATGCCAGACAATCATCTGACGGGTCATTCTTGGGGCTCCATTTATAAATCAACCAGATATATATTATGAGTTTACAATGATATTTAGATGATTGATTCAACCTAAGAATTCTAATGCATACTTACAGACAAGAAAAAGGTGCATGCATTTAGAAGTTTTGGGGTTGATCAAGTTCACTTTAACTCTGACATCCACAGATGCAGACACACTAATCAAGTCACAGAACTCATATTTTACATAAGGCTATAAATCCCCATGTGATGAACATATTGTCCGAGCCTTGTAACATGGAGTAAGTCATGTGCTACCTTATACCTACAATTACTAAATGTGAAAAGATAGAATGGGAGGTAAATGAGTACCAGCGTCCTTTTTTTTATATAAAGTTACAATTTCACAATCGTTTTTCCCCCTACCATTTCAGAGAAATAAAGTGAATACAGTGAAAAGTTAAAATCTGTTTTATTATTTTTTTTGTTTCCTTTTTTTTACAGAGAAAAGAAGGATATAGAAAAAGTTACCTCATCACCAGTTATCTCATCACCAGAAATTAAGACCCCTGTTGTGCAATGCTTAGCTGTACAAGAGACTGCTAAAGAGGCACAACAAGTTGAGACAATCCTAAATGAACGTGTTAAAGTAGACCGCGACCTTGCAAGGAAACGTGAACAGGAAAGGCGCCGCAAAGAGACGGTATGTTATAGGCTGCTGTAAAAAGTTTATGCATATACAGTAGCATACCACCATACAATACATTTTGGCACAATTCAAAAAATTCAGAAAAATTTTTTATTCTGAAGCAATTCTTCAGTTATACACATTTTCTACTACGGTCATTTTTGTGTGCATAGTTTTGCATTGGGGAATGATTAAAAAAACCTTTAAACTCCAAGTATGTTTTTTTTTTTTCCTGGTTTGTACCTTGGAAGACAATAGCAACTTTTTTTTGTATTGCTCAACAATCTCTTCTAGTGTATGACCACCTTATGAATTTCTCCATACATGCAAAACCTGTGTAAAAATTACACCAATTGGCCTGGGGTTTGGTACTTTCAACCAGTAAGCAACGCCAATAAACAGACTAGTCTGCATTCATTGCACTGATGGTCAAGGAGCTAGGCTAGTGTTCCCAATTTAGATTTCTGCACAGGCAGTTAAGGGCACTCAGCAGACAATCCCAGCACAACTTGCTTACATATGAGTATACACAGTTAGTGCGATAGCTGTAATCATATCCTTTAGATAGCTTTTAAAACAACTGAATAAAGTAAAACTCTAAAATGAATAGCCCTATAGGAAGTAAAGGGAATACTGTGATAAGCTCATCTGTCACCCTTTGTTTCCTAAAACTTTGCTTCTTGCAGATTAGATTCACCTAGGAGGAACAGAGGTTTTATGAAAGGTTGATAGAAAGGTGATCTTATTTATGTGTTGCTTTTCCTTTCAGAATCTTGTAAAAGGCCAGGAAGGGTCCAGGGTGACCAGGGCACAGACAGAATGGGTTGAATGATGTGGATCTTTTGGCATAAACATACATTTTCTTTTAAATGGTTATTTATTTTGGAATATTCTTGGGATAAAAAAGGGGAAAAACTCTTCTATAGAATTTTGGATGGCAATTAAAAAACAACTGACAGCTAACCTTGGATGGGCTGACCCCATAGCAGGAATGCATTCTATTCAGTGCTTCAGTTGAGGGAAAGGAAAACACCAATGCCATTATCATTTCCAGGGCTCAGCTCCAGAGTATACAAGATAACCAAGATTTTGTTTACAGATATTCACATGATTTCCTTTTTTTCTCTTTGCAGATGGGCGGGACCATTGACATGTTCTTTCAGAGCAATGTTATGGCAGATTTTGAAGAACATCTATGCTGATGAATAAAATCAAAATGTTGCAAAGGTTATTTTCATGAGGAGTTATGTGAAGTTATGTGAGGATTTATCAGGGACTGATAACTGACAAGTGCAGTTCCTCTAAATGAATAAAGGACCATTTTAGTTCTCTGTCATTTAAACTCAGTTCTGCCTTGGAATGCAGAATCACTTTTATTGATACATTACAAAAAAAAAGATGATTGCATGTTCAAACATAAAGATCACATGACCTCTTATTTTGTAATATGTATTTTGCATGATCTAAATACATTTTTCATGAATTCTCCCTTCTTCAAGATATAAAAAAAATATGACTGACGTACCTGTGGGTTTTAAAGGTCATTAAATATCACCTAGTAGTAGTATGTCTTACCTTAGGATTGTAAATATATATTGGATGTTAAATATATATATGTCTATTATTTATGGATTGGATTCAAGCTTGTTTTGTTACTTATGCAATTGAAAGGCTTATCTTTTGTTTTTTTGTTATGAGAGCCTAGAGGGCTTATTTTGACATACTATGGCTTGTACATAAATTGCTGTAATAAAAGATATTTTTTGTTAATAGTCCTGTTTATGCTACATTTTGAACAACTTAATTACACTTAGTTTAAGAGTAAGCATGCCTTTTGGAGCACAAAGATCCTTAGTGCTCTCTTCTGTACACTAATAATAAAAATGAAAAGCCAGATTACTACATTGTGAGCCCTTTGTCTTCCCAAAGCTGGGCTGCACTTTTTGTGAGCTGTCATTTCTGCAGTATTGCATATCTTTGAACTCCTAGCTACAGAATGTGTTCTACCTTCATAGGCTTCTTGGTGTGTGCACTGTATTTCAGAAATGCCGGCTACTGGCATGTGAAAGCATAGCTTGGAGCATTCAGGAGTAGCAATGTCTGATCTGAGAGCTTTTTGGAGCAAGTAAAAAAACCTATTAATTAGGTTCTATCTATAGACTGTAATTAAACAATATATTTTTTAAAAAATAAATATATTTATTGAGATTGATCTGAGATTTTAATATAATAAATGCCAGATGTCTGTGGAAGATAATAGGCTTTATGCTGTATAGATACATTCTGAGGAGTGATTCTAAAGCAGTAAATGTAATTTTTCACATTCAGCATAAAGACTGGCTTGTTCAGTTAAATTTACTGCCGTATACATATGCTGTAGGCTTTTTTAAATATGTTACTAAAAAAGTCTAAAAGTTAGGGATTTCCTATATTGCGTTATTAAAGAACACAATAGGAAAACAAATCTTTGGTGAAAAAGGTAAAAGTACAGAAATTACCTTTATTTTTACAATGACAGTACAAATATTGTCCTTGATTGTGATGATCAAGACAAAACCCAAACCTAGCTTCAATTTCTTTCCACTGTTTCATGTTTTAATTGTTTTCTATTGATTGTCGCACATTTCTATGGCCTTTGGCTCTTCTTTTCTGACAACTTTCTCAGTGTATTGGATGCCTGGTTGCCGAATGTTCATTGTCATTCCTCCTACTGTCTCCAGTTTAGCTACAAGACACGGTGGCGGTGTCTAAAGTGTGAGTTGAAGAAACCAGAGTACACAGACTTCAGGAAGAGTCAATTTAACATAACTGTTTAATGATCAATTACCTTTCTTTTCCAAAATAAGCAATACCTTACTTGAATAAAGAAGGCCTTTTCTTAAATTGGAGGTCCATTTACACTTGCCAGGCACCATACTCCTAAAATCACGAAGGTGAAAGTGACTATAACTCTTACATTGTAGTTCTCTTCCAAATTGCTGACTGTGATGTTTCCCACTTTCCAGAATGAAGTCGTGTTGAAAGCAGACAGGCAACATTTCGGAAGAAGACACTTTAATCTTTTGCAAGAGGGTTATCTCACAAAGTTTTACTTGCTCTGCGTTCTGTACTCAAAATCACAGAATAGTGATATGGTCCATGCCTAGGTTCCTCTGGCGAAAAACAAGGGTAAGGTATGTTTAATTTTAGCAGTATCCTTTTACAGGTTCATTTTCATTGACATATAGAAGCTGATGTATAGAAGGAAGGAATGGCTAGCATAAGCATACTTTCCATTTTATTGAAAGGCCCACTTAAACTGTATTCATTTCAGTAGAATACTAATTGTGGAGGAACAGTGCCTCCAAATCAGGGCGGGGGTATGCTCAAAATAACAAATTTGTTTTCACAATTTTGTCTTGTAAATATTATTTTAGAAAATCTGTAGACCAAAAGATGTTAAAATTAGAGCATTTAATTTGTTGGTTATTGCTTCTATAAACTCTAACTCAAGACAAAACTTTTGTTTTTAAAAGAAATTTTAGATGTTTTGTCAGATATATTGTTCTGTTCTTTTACTGGGAATATATTCCCTAAATTCCTCTCTCTCCAAGAAAAGAAGACGGGCAGGTGTCACAGAAGAGCAATAAAAACCTAACCTATTACCCTTTTCTTGCATTATCCAAAGTCCTGGAGCTGGCTCTTAGAAGCACAAAGCACTGTGTCCTTTAAGCAACATAAAGAGCCACTAGATGGTGTTTTTAGATAATGCACTCCGCATATATGTGATCCCTGAACAGGATTTTGTACCACTACAAAAGTATTTCATAGCTCATGCTTGAATTGTAGTATTGTGGTTTGTAGTATTGCACTAGCTGAATATTACCTGAGATCTTTTGGTGATGGCAGTAGTTGAGGTTCCCTATATCAAGAGGCCTCAAAAAATAGACTATTGTCAAACTCTGTTTTGATTTCGGATCCAAGGTTTTAAACCACATCAATATAAGCAAAACATACAGTGGGTTGCACTGTTTGGACCCAGCACATATAGTTTATATATATTGCTTCCTATTTTCAAGGCATTACCCCAAACAATGTTTAATATAGTTAATGTAAAATATAACCCCTTTACAAATGATTTTTTTATTCTGAAGAATAGACCTTTCAGTTCTGTGCCACAGAAGGTATTAAAAAGGAAATGGCTAATAATAACCATTTGTATTATACATGTGTGTTTGAGTATGTTTATAAAAATTAACATGCCATAACTTGTGCACATCTGTTTTCCCTATGTGAGAAAAGCATCTAAGAAGAATCATATGATATAGTATGCACAGTCATGACCAAAATTCCAATATCATGGAACTGCTGTACCCATGTACCAGTCCGAAGCAGTCACCTTATCACAGTAGCTGCTAGTAACCTTTTCACTGTGATAATGGTTTTAAAACTCACACAGAATCTTAGAGCAAGGGGCTCAGGAGTATATAACATAAAGTGTTCAGAAATTAGGAGATTGTAAGGGACATTGCTCAGGTGTCGTGAGAAAATAACATAAAGTACACAGAGATTTGCACACAGCCCTCCTTCATCCCCATTCCTCAACACAATTTCAATTTCCAAACTTAAATTCCATCCAAACAGAAATTCCCCCATCTTCCTTTACAAATTCCCCCCAAAAACAAATTGCTTCTGCCACAAAGTTTTTATTGCGGACATATATGCTGTATATGTTTCTGTTTATTTTGATCAGGCAAACATTTGAAGTAGCTCCGTTGGTATCTTTTAATGGGTGCCTGATCAACTCCCAGTGATACAAGTAAGAGGCAAAGCTCTGGATTTCCTGTAGAACAGCTTGTGTGTCCTCATGGTCCAGATGGTCTCTGTCGCCTCAAATTTTATCTATTTCTTCCCAACATTTTTATTAAACAGCAAGCACAGTGCAATATTCATACTGGGGATTCAAAGTAAACTAAATTATGAAAATACTGAAGGTGGGTAATTGGGTAATTGTTATTATATTTAATAATAAACAGGATTTATATAGCACCAACATAATACACAGCACTTTACATTTAAAAGGGGTTGGAAATCACAGACAGAAACACAGTGACACAGGAGAAGGAAAGGACGTAAAGAGCTTACTATCTAGAAGGTAGGGGAAGGAACACACAATTGGTAGGGAGATATGTAGTGGTGGGAAGTAGTGAGGGTTTTAAAAGACAGAAGAAGATGGGTAGGCAAGTTTAATAAAAAAAAATTGGTTTTGAGTGCTCTTTTAAATGAACAGAAAGTATGAGCAAGATGAATAGGATGAGGAAGACCATTTCAGAGAGTCGGAGCAGCCCTTGAAAAGTCTTGGAGCCGTGCCTGTGAGGAGGTTATGAGTGAGGAAGTCATTAGTGGGTCATTTGGAGGAGCGAAGAGAGCAGCTAGGGGAGTATTTTTTTTACCAGGTCAGAAAGGTAAGTGGGACAATACCTGTGGAGAGATTTGAAGGCAAAGCACAGGAGCTTGAATTTGATTCTAAGGTGAAATGGAAACAAATGGAGGGTACTACAAATACATGCAGCAGAAGAGGAGCGGTAGCAAGGATGGATAAGCCTGGCTGCAGCATTCAAAATAGATTGTAGAGGAGAGAGGAGAGTGTTATATCAGTCCAGATGAGAGATGATAAGAGCATGCACAAGGAGTTTGGTGGACCCTGGGGCGGATTTTGGAGATTTTGTGAAGGTGGAATGTAGTGACAGGATATGGAAATGTTATTAATATGGGGGGTAAATGAGAGGGCAGAATCAAAGGTGACACCAAGACAATGTGCCTGAGGGGAGGGATGAATAATAGTGTTGTTGATTGGTGGGTAAATGCCACTGATGTAAAAATTACCTTTACATCAGTGTAAGCATATATTGCCCATACATGACTGGCCAATAAAAGTAATAGATATTTCTATGTTCTGCCTTTGTCTATAACTAATTATAACTGGAGTAAATTTTTAAAAACTCTAAAAAAGAAGCTGAAAAGGAGCCGTGAGACAGATTATCCAACAGAGTTACAAGAAAGTCATAAATTCCTTCTTTAGCTCTTCTAAAGTATCACTGCCACAAAATCAAACCCGACGCTGACCACTTCTTATTACTGCCACTGTTTAGAGTGAAAATGTCTTATCTTCAGTGAACAAACCATCAGAACTTTTCAAACTGTTACACTTGGCTGCCCAGGAATACAGGTGCAAAGGTACAGGTCCAAACGTAGTCACATCCTGATTTACAAATTGTGTGCATTATTTGCTTTTTTCAACCCCACTGTAACCTGATTGTTCTGGAATTCTTTATTTTATATGGACCTAGTCATACTATCTCTGTAATTATTTTTTATGAAATATAATCAAAGAACTTCATGAGCTGTTTAATATACAATTGATTTATATCCCCTTTTTTGCATTTGTAAATAAATCCCAGTGGTCATATATCCATTGAACTTACTTACCTTTACACCCCAATGTCCCCACAGACACTTTCTCGGGGTTTCCCTTTGTAATAGGATTGAATTGCAGCCCTAAAGAATACCCAAGGACAAAACTTTTTTTCTTTGTGTGAACAAGACATCACATTAAAGAGATATCCTTTCACTTCCTAATGAAATAAATATTGACAAAAAAAGAAAAAAAATCTTTAGCTCCCTTTCACCCAATCTATAAAAAAAATTCTGGATTAGTTATACTCAACAGATTTACAGTCTTGCACTGAATGAAGAAAAGACAAAATTATTTAAAAAGTATGGAAGTGGGACAAGACAGTGAAAGATCACAACAAAAGATCATTGAAATGACCCAAAGGCACCAACACTGGACTCTGATATAGACTATGATACAGGCATGTTTTGAGTGCAGCATTCTCCTGAACAATGTTAAACAAATGACTGTGTGTGAAAATGAGACACAAAGGCATAAAGCATCGCTACCACCTGACTCAAATGTGAACATGCATGTAAGGCCGAAGTACAACCTCCACAAACTGTTTAGCTGTTTGCCACTTGATTTATTTTCAACATACTGCAAGGTGGTCCATCTTCTAGTTTGCTGTTGAAGACCCATCAGCAACATCTGACTTTGAAAAAGAAGATACATCAGAAAAACAATAATAAAAACAGTGTGAATACCAGGACTGCTGTACCTGAAATGTGAATCAGGATATATATACACATATATTTTTACCGATGCATATTAGAATATATTTGTATTCCAATTTTACTATAATGAATGGTAAAAATTGTGGAACAGCATGAGCAACACCCTGGATGATTAAAGCTCATATTTGCCTAGTCAAGATACAAATCTTTACCATATTTACAATCACTGTTTATACAATGTATATGTCCGATGGTATACCTGATCACAATGCTTCAAAGTTGGTAGATGTTAAATCTTGACCCATTTTGTAAATGGGAAAATCCATTTCTTTTGAATAGCAGATTTGTCATCTATGAGCAATGTGACACATATTAATCATTACATTCTCTACAAATAGATGAATACTCTAAAAATAGTCTTCACTAATTTGCTTAAGTATTACAGGTTACGAAATATTAAGTTTCTGTAAAGTAACTCCCCAAAAAAAGGCAGGGTGTGAGACAAGTGGGGACCAAAGTGTAAACTCCTCCTTCATATTGATGCTAGACCCCCCTTCCACAATTATTCTACACTATCCTTCTATAGGGACTCCACACTGCCCCCTTTCCCTCATAGTGACCACACACTCACCCCTCTCTTTCCATAGGGACCCCACACTGCCCCCTCTCCTCCTTTAAAGTCCCCACACTGCCCCCTCTAATTCCATAGAGTCCCCACACTGCCCCCTCTCCCTTATAGTGACCACACACTGCCCCCTCTCCTTCCATAGTGACCCTACACTGGCCCCTCTCCTTCTACAGTGACTCCACGCTTCCCCCTCTCCTTCCATAGTGACTCCACACTGCCCCCTCTCCTTCCATTGTGACCCCACACTGCTCCCTCCCTCCCCATAGTGCTCCAACCTGCCCCATCCCTCTCCATAGTGACCCCACACCCCCCCCTCTACTTCCATAGTAACCCCACACTGCCCCCTCTACTTCCATAGGGACCCCACACTGCCCCCTATCCTTCCATAGGGACCCCACATTGCCCCCTCTCCTTCCATAGTGACTCCACACTGCTACCTCACCTACTATTGTGACCACACACTGTCCCCTCCCTCTTCATAGTGACTCCACACTGCCCTTTCCTATACCATAGTCACCCTACACTTCCCCCATACTTTTACCCTCCAAAGTCATATATTTTAATATTGATGCATAATATATTTGTATTCCAATTTTACTATAATGAATGCTATAAAACAATACAATGAATGGTATAAATTGTGGGGTAGCATGAGAAACACCTTCGACAGGTAACACCCCTAATTCCCTAGGTACAAAATATTCATCACAATCACTGTCTTGTCAGAAATGTCTTTCAGCCTCTTTTCTATTTGTACGTCACGTATCCCAGAAGGCTTCTAGTTGCTCTCTCTGTGGATGCCCAAGATCGGACATGGGCAGTAGGGGCTTTTTCCTGCAATGGGAAAAAAATGCAGATTGCATACAAGCGCAGTGAGATCAGCACTCTTTTTTCCCATTTACAGCTATGTGACCGATTGGGTGACGTAACCAAAGGAAGATTGACGAAAAGGCTGGCTCCCGCCACCTCCTCCACACTGCAACAAAAGAGGATTACAGATCGGTGCAGAACTCAATACCTCCAGAGGATGTAAATGTAAGTGTGATTTTTTTTTTTTTTTTAGTTTAGTCTTACTTTAAAAAGCAGAAAACAAAACAACACAATACACAAGTACTGCATGTCACACATTTCCACGTCTTATGACTACATTACCAAATACTGTCAGGGATGGATTTTTACTCTTTTCTTCTATAGTCCAAAAGCTTGTGTTCCCCCTACTTCGGCAGCATAAAAGATACCAAACTAATGTTATCATACAGTCCTGGCCTGTCAGATATTGCTTTCTGCTCACCATTTGTGGACCATAAAGCAGAAACTACATTATACAACAAGTCCTATCGGCTTCAGACAGCCGCTTACCTTCTTTGAACCCTAATACATCTTCAGGCCCTTAAATCTCCCTGTTCATGAGAAACTGAGGTTCAAATAAGGTAAAGGGGAACCTGCCCCTAAAGTGAATACCTGTCCAGATCGTGCATACTAATTACAGAGACGGGCACTTTAAGGGCGCATCGTCTCATGCCCTTCACTAACAGTGTAATAATTCAGACAACAGTTTCAAAAGCTGCCTTTGATCAAGTAGATCAGAAGAAACCTGTACTGAAAGAATATAAAGGCTGCCATGGCTGGATTCTCTTAACATTATAATTCTGACTTAGTGAAAAAGTGGCTTCAAAACTTTCTACTGGCCTATGACATGTATGCAGATCAGGCATTCAGACTTCAGTCTGATGTTCTAATTTGCATGCATGCTCTTGGTTAGTACCTTAGTACTGAAGTCAGAGACAGCCAGGTAACCAATCTGTAAAGTGTTAATGTAGGACTCACCAGACAAGAAGACCCTCAGTGGGGGTTGTGAGTTTACATATTTTGACTAATATGTAAATCATTTTGTTCACACGCATACCAGCCCACCTGCTTAAAGCTGAATAGATATAAAATACACACGTTAGTGCAGCTTTGTTTTAATTATTAGACATCAAACATTTATTTTTGCTAACCAATCAGGCAGTGGTTCTAAAGAAGAAACTCCAAAGATGTGGACAGTGGAGTGGAGGAGTACTCCAAGGCTGGGGCAGTGAATAGAAGAACACCCTAGAATTTGGGTAGCGGGTGGAAGAACAACCCAGGATTTGGGTAGTGGGTGGAAGAACAACCCAGGAATGCAGCGGGGGATGGATGAGTAACCCAGGATTGGGGCAGTTGGCATTACACCACTCAGCTGTCACACTAATTCGGCACAAAAAAGCACTCTGAGTATTTATTACGTGCAATCACTTTTTATTATGTCTACCTATTTTGTTTTAAATTGAAATATATGATGTATGATGAAATATATGATTTATTTAATAAGAAGATGTGTTTGTGCTCTTGGTCTTTGTAATGTCTTGGGAACATAAATGTTTTCACTTAAGACCCATCTAATTTTTACCCTTATTGTACACATTTCATACTTTGGATTTAGTTGGAAACAGTGCAAATACATTTTTACTCACAATTAATATATTTTCTATATATTTCCTCCTTATCACCATTCAGGCACTCGGGAAAGGGTTACAACAATGATGAAAGTCACATGGTGATACATAGGTTCTTCATGGCAACATGAAGCTTGAATTTCAACACAGGTTACCAGGAAGATCTATTTTTATGGGTTTCAGGATGTGATATAGTAGATGGAAAATAGTTCCCTATGGTCTGTCTCATGGGCAAGATCTAATGTTGTAATTAACCTTTGAGGAACCAAGAAAAGATGAAACTGATGAATAGCATCTCAGTGTGACTGAACCATGGATCAACGACATATCTCATTTATGTCCTATTTCTTTCAAACCTTTACTGCACAATAAAACCAAACTGCCATAACTCTTCTCATTAAACCTTACTAAGAAGGTATAGGCTGGATTCACACCAAGCGGGTTGGGTTTACTGAACGTAGACACTTGCTGCAATGTTTTTTTTCTTTTTCCATTTTATACTAAAATAAAACTCCTCTTAACCAACACCACCTTTGTTAAAAAAAAGAGTTTGCAATAAATACAAAATTTAAACAATTACTACTTTCTGGAAGGTGGGTGGGGGGTGACCTCCCTGTTGTCTCCTGTGCACTAAAAATCCTGCTCAGTATTAAAATATTACCTATATATTCAAATATTCAAATACAAGTCACAAGTTTTTACAACATTAGTGGGTGAAAAGGAATATGATCTTCATATCATCTTAATAGAGACACAGACAGTATTTAAAAGCATTACAATTACTCGTGTAGTGGGGCTACCCCTGCACTACAAGAATAAAATGCTCATTTACATCCACTTACCATAGGTTGATATCTACTTACCACAATGGTTACTGCTTTTGCGCACCTAATGGCAACTGTTAGGTACCCAGAAGTAGTAACATGCAGTAACAGCTAAGCTTATTCAGACATGTAAACACGTGTGCAGGTGTTTACAAGCATTTGTAAAGCTTAGCAAAGTGGTGTGTTTTATTTCCCTGTTTTTTAATTCTTATTAAACAAAATAATAAGACAAAAAACAAAAAATGCTCGTAAAGCTAAAATCACTTGCATTAGTGGTGACTAGTGGTGCCAGCTAAAGTCTTCTGAGATGGCAAACTTCCCTTGGAATCTGCATGTAGCATTAGCTAAATAGACACTCACAACAGAAATGCTTCCTTTGAGGCACAATTTCTGTGATTAACACTTTGCCTGAGCCATTAAATAAAGAAATGGTTTAAAATACAAAATAATTGATTTAAAGGACATTTAGGATTCATGTGTCTTTTTCTCCTTAAAAGTTTATCACATACAGTGCATATAGGAGAGCAGTGTGATAATGACAGACTACTAGTTGTTATGTTTTGTGTGACAAACACCCTTTATCAAGCATTGGGAAAGTGCACTGCTTTATTGATTTCCTAGGTGTAAAGTATGTGCTAATGTGTTAATGCCCATTCACTATATTTACACATGATGACAATAAACCTTTCCACAGTTTCATGTTAGAACAAGTGATCGGTGGTGGACAAACATAGAAGCAAGCTATATTGTGCATGCACCTGGCCTTTTTTAAACTAAATCATAAATGCTGGTCAGCCTAAACTTTAAAACCACTTGCTTATATTGTGTAGGTACTCCCTGTTCCACCAGAAAGCTGACCTGCTGAGTCATGGACAACATTTCTAAAGATGTTCTATGTAGTGTGGGTGTTCGAATTCGGGTTGTCTTTTCGGGTTCCCAACATTGACTTTAATAGTGTTCTAATTCGGCATACGATCACCCGAACAATGTCCCCCTATTTGATCGAATAGCTGTCGAATCGAATAGTGAGATATTCGACCAACACTAGTCCTATGGAATCTGGCACCAACAAGTTAGCCGCAGATCCATTAAGTCACCCCACATACACTGGTTTCCCTTCTTCCTATAGTGTGCCATTCTACCATCTCTTCCTCAGATAAAAGTTTCATACACACCCAACCATCCACATGATCTGAAAACAAAAATAATCAGTCCAGGCCACCTTCTTTCATTGCATGGTCCTGTGCTCATTGTGGGGGCTTTCCAAAGGGAACAGTAGTCAGCATAGACTGGTGCACAGCTACAAAGCCCAATAAACACTGCAATGTACTGTACTTTCTGACACCTTTCAGCAGGATGTATTTCAGGAATTTGTGCTAAAGGAGTTCTTTTACAGAGCTGAACCAGATGAGCTCACCTTTCCTACCATGGGCATCAATGAGTCTTGGCCACCAATAAACCTGTTGCAAGTTTACTGGTTGCCCTTCAATGGACTATTTTTTTTTTAAGGTATACTGGGAAGACCCCACAAGACCCGCCGTTCAGAAAATGTTCTGATTCACTCATCTTTGTTATCTAGCCATCACAATTTGGCATTTGTCAAAGTGGCTTGTATACTTATGCTTGCCCATTTCTTCTGCTTTTCAAAAACTGCCTGTTCACTGTGTGGCTGTAAATATTCCACCCCTTGCCAAGTGTAATTACAATAAGGCAATTAATCTCAGAAACCTGTAGGTAGCATTTATACTGCATTACATTAGAGTAGTTTTGTTGTAAAGTTTTATAAAAAAAATAGATATTTGTTGCATGAATAGAACATTAAATTAGGTTAAATTATATCTGACAAAATACATATGCTGCAATTAACAAATCCTTCTTTACCAGATGCTAATTGCATGATTGTTTTGTTTATCTAAGGCTTTAATGTGTTTTTGTTACCAACTGGGAACATTTATGCAGATTATGAGTTCTGATTTTCTTCTAACTTCACTGGAGAAATGTTTGTTTAGGACCAGTGACCCAGAAAGTATTAAGGTTCTCAGGCAACTACCAATCTTAGAAATAGGTTATCGGTGGCAGTCTCCATATTTCTCCCAGAACAATGCACCTGTGCACAGACAATAGACATTACACTATTTATATATTATAAACAGGGAGAAAAGCTTCTAAACAACTTAATCTGAGTTCTGAGCTATGGGCTGTAACAATTAGCTATGTAGCTGCTTTAGGTCACTTATGCCAATGATTTGTCACTGCTATCAGATTTGTCCGTTCTACAAATTACTATCCTCTAGCAATTTTTTAAGCTATAGAGTTGAATGAGAGCCCACTGCAAATAAGTTAAATAATGTTACATGACCCTATAGTTGTGTTTCAGTTGATTTCTAACCAGTTGGAAATAGCTGTTGGTAGTTTGCAGTAGTTTAGTACCTTGTCCGGATCTGATATCAAATAAAAAAGCTAAGATTTCAAAGCCTGTGGTGTGACTTTTGAAAATAAATTTCTCTAAAATTCTCAGACTAATGGTAATACTTAAAGCACAGAAAACAATTAAAAAATGGTCCTGCATGTGTTTTATTGCTATAATCATTTTTTTTAGATTATGGCAGATTTATTTGTCACATGGAACCCTCCAGTCCTGTGATTTCATTGGTCAGGCACTTCTATCTTAACCTTGTTTTCTTCCAGGCCCAGTGTCTTTGGCCTTCTTCATTGGAAAGCTGCTTCATCCCATGCTTTACTAACACTATACACTGAGCTGTGCATGCAAATCCTAACCTTATCCTAATTGTGGAGTTTAAAAAAACGATAGGGATGTAAATTCTTAGTGCTAGATTTTCTTGTGAAGTAATATCAATTCATCTAAAGCAGGCTGCATGAGTAGTGATCATAACTGCGCACACACTAGTAAATATGCATGATCAAGTAAGTGATCAGTATATATGTAATATCAATTGTTTACCTGGAATACTGCTGTGTACCATTTAATACCAACCAGATTCCAGCCAATGGGAGCTCCAGTATCTACACTGTATTATATAACATCTGGTATTACTGGTATTATGTTTACAGCAGGGAGTATACCTATTGACTGGTGAATGTCAGGCACCAGCCCATGGGATTGCTGCCCATTGTTTACTACTAATGATCAGAGCTATGTATACATTACCAATGGCGAGGAACCTGTCTTTATCTGTGTCACCTAGCGATTGCTGGCTTTGTACTATTCAATGTATTTGAAAGTTGCTGGTCATCCGCTGGTCACCCTCCTGCATGATTCACTCAACATAGGAACATGCATTCTCTATCATATTTCTGTCAATATGTCAGTTAAATATCAATTCAGAATGTCCAGGCTGAAATGATTTTTGTTAGATTGAATGAGTTTATGACACATGACATCTAATCTATAGTTCTGCAAGTATCAGGGAGTGTGAGCTATAGAACTGCCCTGGCAGGGGGCTAGTAGACTTATGCCGAGAGACCACTGATAGTGACGCTCCTCATCTGAAGGTTAGTAGTAGGGAATAGTTTGCTTTAGGAAAGCTTCAGTTACTTTACACGAAACTCTAACAGTAAGAATATGAACACTGCTTGTTTTATTGCTCCCCGAATAGATTTTAAACATTTATTTTCAATGTTCAATTTTTTAACAAATCAGAGGTGCCTTTTAATAAAAGTTCTAGGAATGTACGCTAACAAAAAATACAGTAAGCTCAAAAAGCATTGCGCAGCAATAAATTCTGAAGAATAATGATGTCTGTCTGATAAGATAAAAAGCTAAGAATAATACTTGATATTTCCCCTCTGGAAAATATTATGTTTAGTGTAATATATTATTATTATTATTATTATTATTAATAATAATATTACTAAATTAATCCTTTAATATCTATGTACCTGGATGTTATAATACCTACCAACTTGGAGATAGGGAAGAGGGACATTTTTTTGCCAAGGTATATCAAGAAAAAAAACATACCTCTGCCATGCCCCCCTTTGTGCGGACAAAAACATGCAAAAAAAAAAAGGATTAATAAAACCAAGAAGTTTTCTTAGCAACTATGTTTCCTTTACATTATTGTTTCAATATAATGAATGGAATAATTCAGAGGGTGGCATTTTTTAGAAGTATTATATAACCTCACAAAAAAAAGAACAACTGCGGAGGAAAGAGGGCCAGTCCCACCAAATCAGGGACCATTGGGATGTATGCATTCCATGTTTGTAAATTCAGGACATGTTGATGTAAAGGAGTTGCAGTGGAAATAGAACATGCAGTCAAAAGCTGCATCTTCTATTCATTTTGTTCCCTTTAAGAGGCAGCAGCATCAGTCACAGCTGAGCTGTAGTCACTCCCTCATCACCTCCTCCTCTCTCTTTTCTTCCCCTTGTTTCCATGACTTCTAGCACAGCTCTCATTGCCACTTGAGGGTGTCCTCTGTAAGCTGGATGCCTGGGCACAGCATGGCGCTGTTTGTGGACAGCCTGCCCGGTTGTGTGCGTGCTGCAGCTTTCTGGACATTGGTATACTCCTATTGTCTTCTCTGCGCCTGCACTGCATTCATCAAACTTTTCTGCAGCATTCTAATCAGGCCAAGGAGGACCTTTAAGAAGATCTCCAGAGAGGTCACCCCAAGCTGCCTAAATGACCCCTTCCTAGGCACACACTGCTATGTGCGAATTAAGGTAAAGCCATTGTCCAAGACTAACCAACTTTCACCAGTGGTTTTTTTTCCCTTCTGACAGCATCCATTCATTTGCATTCTAAATTATTTCTCACCCTCCTCCATCCTTTTGCCTAGAAAACAGTAGAGTAACTTCAAACTTGGAATCAGCATGGCAGCAATTAATTCTCACTTCTTCAGGCGAGCTGCAGAAACCCATTTGGATCTAGATCTAGTGTATGTTACAATGTTCTCCTATATTATCTCCTGCTGATACTCACTATCAGACCCAGTATCAATTATTATGGTGTATTTTGTAGACAATAACTGATAGTAAAAGCTCTGTAATTAATCAATATAGCTTTGTTATATTAAACCATTTTTCTGCAGCACTAATAGGGAATAATTGCTCATAAAATACAAGATGAATATTATTTACTGCATGCATTGAATACATCTTGCCAATTACCAGTACTTATTATTTAGAATAAAACAAAACCTTTCAAAAGCTGGCTTCATCTTGTGTATTAAATAATTTGCTACTTTCCATAATTAGGTTCTGATATAGTATTGACAGACTATAAGCTATTGCCTTGTTTTAATAATGGGTCCATCAGTCATTCAGGAAGCTGCTCTGGCATGTTTGTCATTCACTCCCTCTATAGTAATTGCAGATCATTGTATGAAAGATGCTGCTTGTGTCTCTAACGTCAATAGACATAGAGAATTGGCTGTTACTTTGATACTCCTTCCCACTACATAACAATGGCTCGGGTGATCCTTCTTGGATTATCCAGCATCTTTTCACGGTGCTGTCAAATGACCATGTGCATTTTTACATATCATCTGTATGTGGTACTGCAATGATTATTCTCTATAGAGTAAACTGTTTATGTGTATCTTGCTGCTTAAGCTAGAAATGGTTTTCACGAAAAATTATTTCTTAAACCCAAATCACACCCATGTGAGTTGTAAAGAGTTTAACCCTGAACATGGTAGATGGTCACAGTCTATTGACCTTCCCATATTATAAAGAGCCATTGATACTCTGTTTCATTGTCTTGTTCTCTCTTTGTATTGTGTGATATTTCCCTTCACTGCTTTGAGCACGTAGCAGTTTTGCAGGTCACCTTCTTTGCCTGTGTGTTTCATGCCACGTTAGTAGAATAACAATTCCTACCGCCAAGTTGAGTGTAAACATGCAGCTAGCCTTTTCATTGAGGCAATTACTACACCTAATAGTAATTATCCGTTCAATTGGCATCACAAGTGGGATCTAGAGCCCATGAAATGATTAAGCACTTGTGAGAAATTATTAGAAGGCCTGATATGGCTTTGTATAGTGGTTTTTAGTAAATACATCTCATTTTTCAAGGTTATCTGTATGTTAAAAAATAGTGTATTGTTTCCTGCAAAATTACTAACGTAAAGAGAGTTTAATGCTACAATTTCTGCCTGCACATAAAGTGAGTAATTCTTTTGCCAAATGAAGATAAATAATGGCAAAGAGTCACAGCTGGCATTTTATTCCGGTTGCAAATATAGGAATGTTCTTCGGCAGTGGACCAAATTATTTTAAATCATAATCTACACTCTCTAGGAATGCTACATATATACTTGAATTCAAAAACGTATACAATTATATGTGTTTAGAGAAATCATGTGACATCATCTTTAAGAAGTAAATTATGATTTTAAAGCAAGTGGCTGGACCAACAAAGGTCATGTTTAAAGAAGAGGAGCTTCATATTGTCATGACTGGACAAGAAATGTCACCCATCAATCAAAGGTACTTAGGAAGATAGATCCAGTATTACAAGCCTTGGTTGTAGATTAGTGTAGTGCAGATACCTTTCAATTATCATGCTACACTTCATATATGTTTTTCACAAATGCAGCCATTCAAGAGCATGTTTTTAAACCATGCCACCCCATGTTGTCTAATTTAGGGAAATCTGAAGCATATTCATTATATATATATTTCTCAGGCAAACTATACAGAAATGGATATTACTTTGTTCAATTTTCAATTCTTAGTAAAGGTCGAGAGTCAAACGAAACTCAATCAAACACACTAACACACCACATTTGATGGAAAAGTTGTTTTGCCAGCCATCAAAACTACTGCCACCTTACAGAGGTCACAAATAAGGGCAAGTTACTGCACACTGGACCAGGTCCAAACATCAATTTTCTACGCAGAGTCAAATTTAGCCAAAATTAACTTAATTAGGTAACTAAATCAAGTGATTTAACCAAAGCTTATAGTCTTATTTCCTAGTTGTCAACTTTTATTTATTTGAAGGAATAAAAATACTTACTTCCACATAGTTTAAATCAAATCTAGTTCCAGAGTCAATGCAGAACCCACACTAATGATATAAGACCGTCACCAAAGAATCTCTAAGGCAAGAACAAAAAGGTGATCTGAAATGAAAGATTTGGCACCTCTGTGTGTTTAACTGCTTAGTAAACCCTAAACTGCTGGAACCAAAATTCTTGACATTTTCCATGTAGGATACAGCAGGGGGAGAAAGTCCCCAGGTTACATACGAGATAGGAACTGTAGGTTTGTTCTTAAGTTGAATTTATATGTAAGTCCGAACATGTACATTATTTTAATAAATGCAATTAGGACAGATGTTTGTCTCAACATAATATTAGGCAGCGTGGTGTCAGTTATTGTATAAAATCCTCACTATGAGCTAATCACAAAATTAAAAAAAAAAACTTTACGAAGCCTAGACATTCATTACCTTCTAGAGCAAGCTGTGCTTTGATGTTACACATCAGCTCAGTTCATAAAATCACCCACAACTTCAGCTGTGTTTAGCAAAAGATTTCTTCTGCAAGTCATGCAAACCGCGCCCTCCAAGCCTCTGTTCTGTACAGGAGAGAGCAGGAAAGCCCCGTTCGTATCTAGGAGTTGTCCGTATGTGGGATGTCCTTAAGCCGGGAACTACCTGTACTATGTAGTCAGAGGAGGCCTTTTAAAACATGAGATTGCAGACATGCTTCAATATTGAACACTGGCATTAGTGTCTCCTTTCCAACCACAGGGTTGTAAATGATCATGTGAAATATCTTGTCTTTAAAAGCCAATGAAGAACCATTGGTTCATTAGTAAAAAAATATTTTCCACTGGTGACTCTGGCTCCGGGTATGCTTATCAAGCTAAATTACTGTATTTATTTTGGTAATACTTTAGGTCAAAGAACATACCTACCTAAATGGTCTTAATCCATCTGAGACTCAGGTGTACACAACTGGCTTTAAAAATGTTATTGGAGATTTTTTCTTAATTGATGTTGTGCAGACATACAAAAATTAACATTAGAAAACTTTGATTATTTTACAGAGACCTTCAAATAGACCTTTAGAATAATTGAGCAGCACTTATGCACTTTAAAATGCAAATGTCATACTGCATGTGACCTGTTACAGGCTTGGCATACTTCCAGTGTTGGTAGTTGCTATGATCTGAGTGCCAGCTTCAATGCATAACATTGTGTGTGTAATGTTCTATGGGTGTGTTCTGCCTTTTCAATGACAGTCACTATGAGCTTTATCTTTGACGTTGAAACTAAATTTTATCTGATTGTTGCCTAGGGGCAATTAAATGATGTAGGTTTATGGACAGTTACTTTCCATAAAAAGGGCCCGTTTATTGCCCTTCAGACTTTACAGGGTAGAACTATATGGGATAGAAAAAATGCCCTGCTGTTAGTAGGAGTATACAATACCCCACAATGGGTGGTTAAGGAGAACAAAAAACAGAGTTGGTGATCAGTTTGAGTATAAAATGCCCCAATGCCTGTAGTTAGTGGGAGGTGAATAATGAGTCCGATTTGTTAAAGCTCTAGAAGACCGGAGAAGAAAGACTATCATGGGGGAATCCAACAATCCTGGAATTTATTTTTTAGAAACATTTAGAATTATTTGGCAATTTTTATTCAGTCCTGAACCAGATCAATTCCATGTTTTTTGGATCATTCAGATTCACCCATAGTCTATCGTCTTCAGTCTTGAAACCCCATTGTTGGTGTCAGTGAGTGTAAAGCCGCATACACACTTCTTTCAACTACTATGCACTGCACGATGCATGAACGAGTGTTGTACATACAGCACCGTTCTGTACATACAGCACCATTCTGTACATACAGCACCATTCTGCTCTATGCAGTGGGGAAGGGGGGTACGATGGAGCGGCACCCCGCTCCCCCTTCCTTGCATTACGATTGTTCGTCATTCATCGTCCTTGGATCCGCCAGGACGGTCGTTCGGACGATGAACGACACGCGCTGTACACACTTCAGATTCTCGTCCGATACCTGCGCTAATTATCGGGCGAGAACCATTGGAAGTGTGTAAGTGGCTTAATAGTGCCTTATCCTTAGAGATAGAGGGAGGAATAGTGCCTAATTGTTCATTCCATTTAGAGAAATAACGCCCCATCACTGATGTCTGTGGGATGAAAAATGCCTCATCATTGGTATCAGATCAAAGAATAATACCCCATGAATCAGTTAAAGGCTGGCAAAGGAACACTGTGTTGGGACCACTTATTTAGGGTAATCAGATTGAAAAATTATTATGCACTCCAGTAAAATGTGAATGTTTTTCATTGAAACTACTTAGAGAACACAATTTGGTATATTTTCATACCTCACTCACTAACCCTATCTTTATTAGGGCAAACTAATAGCATAAAATGTATCAGATTGTAATCTTAGATTGTAAACTCTTCAGGGCAGTGTCCTCTCCTCCTGTGTCACTGACTGTATTGGTCTTTCCTTTGCACCCCCTATTTAATGCAAAGTGCTGCGTAATATGTTGGCGCTATATAAATCCTGTATAATATTATTAATAAACAGGCAGAGCAATCAGATGATGGGTATGTAAAAAAAAAAAAAAAAATCATGGCAACTAAGACATGATAGCAAAATTAGTAAAAAGTAACACAATTTATGTAAATCAGGCATCAGATGATACCTAACAGTACATACCCACAATTCCCATCTGGAAGGGTGTCTTCCAGGCAAATGCCAAATCATTCCGGACACCTCTTTCCTTCCCATGATAGTATAGCCAAATCTGTTTGGAAGGACTGAAGAATTAATTACAGTCTGGTGGTATTTCTGCCCAGAAATTAATTATAAATATCAAATTTGGGGATGCCGGCTTTGATGGCTCCCATAGGGATTATTCCCAGTATGGCAGCAGATGCAGTGTTGGTTGGGGTTTCCATGGTAACAGAAGATCGACTGGTTTGCTGACACTGAATGTAATAGGGCTGGCAAAATAAAAGGGGTTTGTGCCAGACAGCGAGATCAGACAATGGTTAAATTATAGAAATCATTGTTTTTTTCTGGTATTCCTGGGCAGAAGAACAAAACCTCACCAAATAAAATCTCCTTACTATATATCTCCTTAGTATATTTCTTACTGTGGCTGAATTTATTCTAAAAAGCAAGTGATACCCCCCAGATCTACAGTTTCTTGTTTTCTAATTATAAATATTGTTGAAAATTGTCTGAACAGTGGCAATGTAAGTGCAATTTTTATTTTTATTTTTATGGACTGACAATACTGACACCTATTCCTATGGGTTCTGGCCAGGAACGCATCCACTGCCATCTGTGCCTACTTACCCAGCCTATACTTCTATGCAACCAGCTTATACTTCTATGCACCCAACTTATACTTCTATGCACCCATATACTTCTATGCACCCAGCCTATACCTCTATGCACCCAGCTTATACTTCTATGCACCCAGCCTATACCTCTATGCACCCAGCTTATACTTCTATGCACCCAGCCTATACCTCTATGCACCCAGCCTATACTTCTATGCACCCAGCCTATACTTCTATGCACCCAGCTTATACTTCTGTGCACCCAGCCTATACTTCTATGCACCCAGCTTATACATCTATGCACCCCCAGCTTATACTTCTATGCACCCAGCTTATACATCTATGCACCCAGCCTATACTTCTATGCTCCCAGCTTATACTTCTATGCACCCAGCTTATACTTCTATGCACCAAGCCTATACTTCTATGTACCCAGCTTATATTTCATTGAGGTGCCCTGTGTCTTTGTAATTGTAACACATCATGGGTCCTTTTTGCACCCTGAGAACTGCTCTAAACCAACTTTCACCACACAATCAGGGAAACATATTCATCTAGTATCCTTCATGAAAAGATTTATGTAAAGAATTTGTCAGTTCATTTATCTTCACTTTAGTTAGTAGATTTTGTTGAGATTCTACCTTTTGGTATAATATTATTAGGCCAGACCAGACATTACGTATGCTTCATATACATTGAACCTGCAGCTTTTTTGTCGATACTCTGTTAAGCAGCTACATTTAAAGCAGGCCAATCATGACATTATTTACATTATATAAAAAGTTGGTGTTTGTTTTATTTGTATTTTTTAAATACTTTTTTTGGAAGGACTCCTTTTCTTCCATCGTTACCGCACTGAATGGGAAACCCAGAGCGAACATGTATGTGACCTATGTATCCCAGGAAGTAAAAAAAAGTGGCAATAAACATTTTCAGGAGGAAGTGTCACTCAATCTCAAAGTATTAATTACATGCTACATATTTTTCAGATTGCCTTATAGATGTCACTACATATTAAAAAACTGAAAATAGCTTCAATGTCAATGTCAATGTCACCACCTGAAGTGCTTTGGTGCACTGCACTGCATGTATTAGTATTCCCAGGATCTTTGAGCACCCTTAACTTTTAGATTATGATAAAATGCATTATACATTTACCCTTCACTTTTTAGCTGTACTAAAGAACTGTTCGGAGTGCTTTTTGTATGCAGGTCACATGTAATGTACTTCTTCCCTCATGTGCTTCCAACTTCAAAGCACAGCACTTTAGCCTAGAGGCTTCTAACACTTCCCACCCTTTCAGAATCACAATTGGGATCTGACCTACATTTTAATATGATAAAAAGAGTGAATTAATCTCTTTATCATATTCTAATAAATTATACAGATCCATCTTCAGGATAAGGCAGATTCATTACTTTCTGGGGTAGATCCATATTAAAGGACATAACTAGCAATTTGAGTTGTTTAAATATGCAATGGTTTAACAAGAAATAATATTTTTATACAAACTCTAATAATAATATTCAATATTAAAACGATAGAATTTAAAGCAGAAAAAATAAAAGAAATAAAAAGGGATTTCCCAAAAGTTTGTTTCCAGGATTTGGTCTCCCTGGCCGATAAAGCTTTTCAGTGCCCTGTAGAGTGATCCTTATTCCAAGCATATGTTTTATAGTGTCAATTTACAAACCCCCCCAAAAAAACACAAACCTATTTATATCAATATTTGCCCTAAGTAAACCTAGACAGTAACAGGAGTAAACCTGGTATTGTTGAAGCCTAAAGCCGTAATCAAACGAGGCAAATTGTTAGAGCACAGCTAGCTCTGTTCATAGAGCATGATCATAGAGCAGACCTCAGGGTCGTGGGTTTGTGCCCCATGTTGGGTGATGGCTTTAGGGGGACTCTGGCCTTTGCAGCGCTAGGTCCCAGGTTTGAATCATGGAATTTGTAGGTTCTTCCCGTGTTTGCGTAAGTTTCCTCTAGGTACTCAAAGTTTCCTCCTACATACCAAAAAATATCCAGTAAGGTTGATTGACTTCCCCCCAAATTCACCTTAGACTGTGTTAATGACATATGACCGAGGTAGGAAAATTGAATTGTGAGCCCCTTTGAGGGACAGCTAGTGACATGGACTTTGTAAAGCACTGTGTAATATGTCAGCTGTATATACCGGTAAATACTGGACAATAATAATAGCGCACTTGTGTTTGTTTGCAAAATATAAGTATTACTTTTGAAAATTAACTTTAAAAATTAGAAAACCTATTGTTTAGCTCTGCTTGGCTGTCGCTGTGCATTTTTCCATAAAACCAGGATCTTTCATGTCTTTTAGTTTCCTGTTGAAGTCCTAAGATACAGATTGAAGTCCTCAATTGCTCACCACCTATTTTGTTAGCTAACTTACCCCCTTCTTGTGTAAACTTTCTGCTATAGTGCATAAATGCCGTAAATCAGTTTGACATCTATTACTCTTCCTACTTTGCTGTCCCAAGTTCTCACATGATTGACCCTTCCACTGATGTATTCAGCCAGATTTAGTTTACAAACATATTCAGTTTATAAAACGATATTCTGTCCACCACATTGCTTCTATGCACTGTTATGTACTTACTTGATTGCTAATACAATTTGCCTTGCTAGATTATGGGTTTAGGTGGGTTGTAAAACGAACAACACACAAATTTTATACAGACAGTATCCATGGTATGAATTAACCTAGGTCTTCATTCTCCATAATACGATGAAGAAAAAAACTAAACTAAACCTCAGGCGATTGAACTGTTCTTCAATGTACCATCAAAACTGTTACATTTTATTATAAATTCAATAACATTGTACTGTTTTTTATGATACATTAAAGAACAATTATCCTCTTTTATTTTTTCCCTAAACTACTATTTTTGGGAATAATCTATTGTTAAATTTTCTGAGTAGTGGGAAGACATGGGTAATTTTGATGCATTAAAAACTATGTTTTTTTAGCAGTTAAAAGAGCCCTATTTACTATTTTTTTTTAAACTACAGCCAATTTCCCAAATGGGCCCAAAATAAAAGAAAAAATATTAAAATTGGCAAAAAGTTAGTTATTCGTACTAGTTCACTGATACACAGAACCACTGGTACATGAAACAAAAGACATTTAGTAATGAAGTATTCCCACAAGCCTAAACGTGGAGGTGGAACTACAGCTAAAATCCATTATTAACATGTGATTGCTGTTAGACCTTGGGGAGCGCTTTTTTGTAGAGCTTCCAATATCCAGTAGCAGTCATGCGTGCTCTCTACCGTTTGGTTTCCCACCTGGCTGTTATAGTTTTCCAGTGCCTTGTGGAGTGATTCTTATTACCAGCACATCATTTACATTATGCCATCTTCTTCAATGTCAATCTACAAAAAAACATGTATAACAGTATTTGCCCCAAACTGTCCCCTACCACAGTCACATGATGCACAAATAGGATGCCAACTAACTCATCCAAGTCATTTTAAGAGAAAACCTCCAAAAAATAATATAAGAGGAGGATTGTTCTTGAGTGACAGTCTTTCATTATTTTTCATTATTTTTTTTCAGTCTTTCATTATTTTCTGCAGCGTCTCCCATACTTGTTCTAACCTGCAAAGAAAACAGAAAAATCAAAATATTAAATTAAGCCTCATACACATGATAAATTTCCCAACCCAAGATGATAATTTACATAGTTACTTAGTAGGTCAGATTGAAAAAAGACATAAGTCCATCAAGTTCAATCACTAGGGAAATAAACATATCCCAGATATAAACCCCATGGACATAGTTGATAAAGAGGAAGGGAAAAAAAAACCCTGGTACAATTTGCTCCAACAAGGCAGCAATTCCTGATTTCATGAGGCAATCGGATGTTCCCTGGATCAACAGTCTCTATTATCTTTACTTAAAGCTTTAATACCCAGTTATCTTCTGTGCTTCTAGAAAAGCAACCAGCTTTTTCTTAAATCAATCTATAGAAGTTGCTGAAACTACTTCCTGAGGGAGCTGATTAAACATTTTCACAGAAAATTGTGATTGCTCTGACGACAGTATTGCACCTTTACAACTGTCACCAAATGTCTTTAAGTGGTCAGGAGCGTAAATCAGGAAGACTCAGCAAGGTTCCCTTCCATTCATCCTCTCCCCTTTCAAAGCAGAACACAACTGTTTTACTAGTATTTAAAATAACCACTAACCCACTAACTGTTTCCAGTTACAATTATTGAGCATGTCCGCAAAGTTTTAGTAAAAATTGAAGACAGTCTTTTGGTTGAATACTTCTTATAAGAGGCTGAAAAATGTTACTGAAAATTGGCTGAAAATGGCTGGATTAGAAAACTGTTATCTCATTCTCTCGGGTACCTTATTGCTGTAGAAAGTGCCCTTTTTACTTTTAATGTGATATATAACACAACACAGTGCTCTAAAGGTGAAGATGCCATATAGTAATTTCTTCAGTGTAACATAGATTATAAATATCTATTTTACCAGCGGGCGTAGCAATATAACATCACATTTTGTAGCTCACTCCACTATAGCTGAACAACATAAAGTGCTCATATTTTTATGTTATATGGTTAACAAAATTAACGCACAGCCTATAACACAAACTGACCTCTCCTCCTTATTTTTTATGTCTGATGTCCGAAGCAAACACATGGCCCATAGCGGACCTGTACTTATTTTGCCTTTATGGAGAATGTTTAGCTAACGTTGATGCCGTGAACAACATATTGAAAGGAAAAGCCTGCACCACAATATTTTACAGGATTTTTAAATGAAGAGTACAAATCCAAAAACTGACATCATGCACCCACAAAAACACCTCAAATAAAAGGGAGGAAAGGGGAGAGAATTTCTTTTCAATTAGGAAACAGAAAAAATACTATCTTTGGGAACCACATTTTGCAAAACGTTTATTAAGTATGTTTTATGTTATAATACCAGGTCATCCCTTTCACCCTCACCCCTATAAGCAGGTGGAAATCAGTTTTTGTGGAACAGAATCATACAAACCCATACGCATGGTGATTGACACATGCCTGCTCCTATACATAGGGGGAATCGATCTATATTGAAAAGGTGTAGCAAAAAGGCACAACCAATGTGTAACACTAAAACGGAGCAGAGTGTGTATGTGAAATGAAAAAATAGGGTTACAACTAGAAATGTATTAATGTTTTATGTTTTCAAGACTCTAATTTTAACCAAGGATTTATTTAGGGGAAATTATATGCATCTGGGATAAAATATTGATAAACAGAAACAACCTCAAAGAAACATCTTTTAATTTCCCAAAAAACAAAACAAAAATTTTTTTTAGGTATAGGTTTGTATTTTTGGCACAATATGCAAACTATGTACCTCTGTAGTCCTCATGTGTGATGAGTCCTACGCTAAATCTTTCACAAATACAGCTATTGTATTATATTGCAAATAAAGTTATAGTATAAGGGATACTATTATATTCATTTATGCTAACATAACATGAATGCTTGTTTAATCAATCCTGTGGTTAATGCCTTTTATAGATCTTATTTCACACTTATATTTATTTACATCTGCAGGATTCTGGATTACGGTTCCACTATGTTGCTGCAGGGGAAAGAGGGAAACCACTCATGTTGCTTTTACATGGATTTCCAGAATTCTGGTAATACATTTTTTCCTCTATAATCATAAAGTCAAAATGTTTTATAGATATTCCTATAAAATGCATAGCAAATTATCAAGGGATTTAATTCCCTAGCTATCATAAAAGTGTAATCAGCAGAGTTAGTAGGTGAATACACAACATAACACTGGAAAAGTTATCCTATAAACTGATGATTGTTCAAAAATACCAGTAAAGCGGTACTATCCAAGGAAGTTAAAAGGAGCTTAAATGAAATTTAATGTCTGTTCTTAAACTGTACACACAAAGAAACTAAGTCAGTTTAAACATCTCAAGTATTTCTTTGTAAGAATTCTGTTCGTGAAAGTGTGACAAATCCATTGGACTTTTCCATTCCAATTGCTACTCTGCTGTTACAACCCTGCTTTTCTAAACATTTTCTGATTTCAGAATCTTCTCTCTTTGGTCCTTGGGAGGTCACTAATTATGTAACTCCTGCTCATGTGTACTGGAATTACATTGTCCCATAACATAGGTCCATTTTCAAAATCTTGGATATGTCTGTAATGGATAAGGAAAAGGAAGTTAAAAAATAGTAATAACATAGAATAAAAGAGTATGAATAGGACTGCACTTGTGCCACAGGTAGTAGGCACTGAATTTGTTGGGATCTATGGTTAAGCATTGTTTTGCCAAATAAGACATGCAACATATCTTTTGCTAAAAATCATTACCTCGTAGGACTACTGTGACTGTGCAGAAACACATGAGAGTTAGGCAAGTGGGCCACAGCCACACCCCCATTTCTAATTACATTGGCACACCATATAATGGGCATTACAGGCCAGTATGTTTTCTGAATCGTCCAGACCAGTGCCTATTTTAGAATTCTTTAGCCAAAACACTGGGTACAAATTACTGAACTACAGCAGATACTAGTAAACTGTTATTTAAAAAAAATCAAATGTGGATGTACAGTAAAGTCAAGATTTAAACTATAGCAATGTTGTTTTACCACTACCACCATGATATTTTTAGGGGCCATAAGCAAACTACCTTATGGGTGTTATCTGAGACCATATTTCATATGTCTTGAAATGGACCTAGAGTTTCCAACCTTCCATTTCTTTTCAAGAATCATACATATTACGTATATTTATTTATTTATACTAGTCTCAGTAGCTGAGATAGTCCTTATGTGACTCTGGGCTGTGTGTGTGTATGATAAAATACTTTTCCTTGCACATATTCCTAATTAAGTACTACTGGGAAAACCTAAACTGGATAATGCTGTTACAAGCCAATAAATTGCCCATTGAAACTACTTAAAACATACTTTATGCAATGTGTTATGAATACCAATCTTTCTTTGGGCAGAAGAAATCCAGATTTCAGCAAATGACTGCAGAAACTTCTTTTCTAATTGATGTGACATTCTGTGTGATGGAGTCACATCCGCACTGCTGCGCATTGCTGAAATTCCCTTTCTGTTGCTGGAAGGATCAGCAAGTATCACAAATTAAAGGTGATGTCTCTGGGTGTCCTATCTATTTTTATGATATATCTCCAAAAACAGGAATCTATTATCATTAGACATGTTTCAGTACAAGCCTGAATGTCATTCATTTAAAATGCATAAATATTAATAAAACATATGTCCTTAATAATTTTCACATATGGACATGCACATTTAGAACACCTTTCTTGTATGTGTCCTTGTGCTCTTTTTTTTTTTTTAATTTTAGCATGATTAAGTGGCAGCAACAATGCCTACGGCCACCCTCAGACTGCAGAAAGTACCATGGTCCAACAGATGTTAAGGAAAAAAATTCTACAGCCAGCTGTACATGATTCTAAAGCAGGCAGATGTCTTGGTGAGGATGGCAAGGAGTCAGACATCTGTCTATCCTTGAATGTGTAGTTAAGACTTTCCTCCCCTTTTCCTTACAGAAAGGGAAGACACTGATTGGAAAATAAATATATGTGTTTTTGAGTTATTTCTAGAGTTTCCAGGGCTCATTTAGGTTTTCGGCAGGGGTTAATAATGCACAAGACAAGGATACCCAGTATTAGTCCAAGACAGTTTGTCCTGCACTTTTATCCAGCAAGACAGCAGACAAACTCAGTTTCAATGCAGGGAGGACTAAAGTTTATAACATAAAAATATCTTCTCATTTAATTCACTAATTAAACACGGAGTTAGGAGTACTTATTTGTCCGCTTTCTCCCCCTACTGCCTAACCCACTCTTTCCGTTCTACTTACGAAACCCAATAATGACACTGCCCCCCTGGTTACATGTCCTCAAAAGCCCTTCAGACCCCAAATATCCCCACTTGTGGTCTGCTACCACCTTAACCATATTGCTCCCAACCACAACCCGTTGACTTGGGATCAAAAATCTAGGCAGGCAGCCCCATTGCCAATCTGGACCTCATAGGTCAACTCATAGGTCAACTTCTGTTTTTACAAATTTAAACAGACTCCATACCTATGATGACACTAAACCATACCATACTGCCATCCTGACAGTTATCTTCCAGCTACTTCCATACCAGGCAGGGTTATTATTGTTCTATACATTATATATATTACTGTTCGAAAATAATCCGTCACCTTTCCTTTTTTTACAGCTTTCTAAGCCAATCCCTTAACCTGACCCCAAGTTCACCTTCACACTTTAACCTACCTAACCCTAGCTTTCTGGTTCCCTGTGTAACCTTAGACTTGTTTTGTCTCCCTCCCAGTTTAAGGCTTCTCTTTTTGCAAAGTTCCTCAATAATAATAATTATTATTATTTTTATTAGCAGGTTAATTGGTAACAGGTGTGGGTATCAAGGCTGAGTATAAAAGGAGAACTCACCAAAGTCAAGTAAGATCAAAGTCAAGTATCTGTCAATTTAAAAACAATGTTTCTCAGAGCAACATAGCAAACAATTTAGGTTTGTCAACCTCTACAGTTAATAAATGTGGGGAGTCAGGAGAAATCTCTGTGCATAAACGCCACGGGCAGAGACTGCTACTGTGTCTTTATATCATTTTTGAAAACAGAATTTGTATTTGTATAGTTTTCTACAAAAATAAAAAAATAAACCTTGAGTATTGTGAAGCAAAACTGCAAGGAAATAAAAGCAGTTTTGTAAAATAGCTAAAAGACAACGTGTGTCTCTTCTACTAAACAAACAAAAAAAACTCTTCCCTGTCTCTTTTTTACTAAGAAACAGGATCACTTTCAGCTCATTTCCAGCATCTGCAAGGCAGTTTCAAGGCTCAAGTTTACCGTTGTGTAATAGTTAGGGCCTATATAATGTAGATATATACAGCTGGGTAACACTACTCATCTTCGTTCATGTCTTCCTTGTGGCTTGGGTGGCATGAAAGCAACCTAACTTTCTTCCTGTAACTGTAAAATGTAAAGAGAGTCTTTTCTTGTAAACAACTCTGATTACAACATTCATGTTAGTAAAACGTTGTACACAAGGTTAAAAACAGTAAGTCCTTTTTACCTTAACATACAAATTTGTCCTGCTATAGGAAAGGTGTTATGTCACCATCCAAAAAACTTTGCCAACACCCTTTTTTAGGGCTTTTTGATAACCATGGGCAATTGTCTTACATGTGGAAGAAACACTATGGTTTGTGACTTCCACATTGTGGTGAGATCTTGGGTATTTCCCCCAAAGTGGGGCACTCCTTCAGAAGCCAACTAAATTTTCCTTCAGATTCCCTCAAGCTTCACTTCCACTATAGTCTTGCACCCTTTTAACATTGTCCTATCTTTCCCTATGTATGAAACAAGTCTGTTCCTAATTAATTTTCCCATCCTCGGGTGCATTCCTATTGTGCAGATCAGAGGTCAGCAAACTCAGGCATTTAGGCCGAAAACGACCTAGCCAGTATTCAGTCCAGCCCATTGGCCTATTGGATCCCACCTAAATGAATTGTCACGTTATTGTGAGTTCCCGCATAGTAACCCCAATTAATATGCCTAAAGAGCAGAAACAACACGCAGCTACCAGTCCCTGGAAGGTTGACCTCGAACGTCGTGTCTTCAACCCCAAATGGACTGAAAAATTATTCTTTGTCCAACGCGGCAACAAAGCCCTGTGTTTAGTGTGCAATGATGCCAACAGCACTTTCAAGCAGTCCAATCTCAAGGGGCATTTCTATGCCAAGCATGCGCACACCTACAGAGACTACCCCACGGATGAGCGGAAGACTGAGGCTGCTTGCTTGCAGTCATGATTCGAAAAAACCTTTCCTTGGACACCTTGTTTCTTCTGGTCTAGTGTGCCTTCTTGACCTCCTGAAATGGCCTAGTAGTCCAAAAAGTTTGCCGGCCCCTGGTTTAGATTATCCATGCTGGTTCCCACTAATACAAGGTAAGGATGCCAAATGCCCCACCTGGATCTGCCCACGTTCTGCTTGGCTGCAGCAGAGAAAAGCCAAGTCACCTACCTATCTATGCTGTGTAAGTTTAAGAACTATGTGGACATTATTACAAAACATTTCCAAGTAAATCATCTGCAATTTTTCATAAATGAATATTTTGTCGTGTTTTGTTTTATTGTGTAAACGTCAGGATTCTGCTTGGATGCTGGCTCCACCCTAAGGCCCAAGACACTGCAGAGCTCAGAATTTGCCTGTTCCTGGCATCCACAATTAGGATAAAAAATAATAATACCACACTGTTCTCTGATCAAAGTTAGTTTAAGTGTATAAATGTTATGCACAGGTGAGCAGACATCAAAAGAAAATCTCATGTATTTTGTTTCAGCTTTATTACACATAATAAAACCTAAATACTTGTGTTCTGAAGACAGGTCCACTTTAGGTTAGCAGTGGCACCGATAAAGGCAGTCACGCTTTAGGTACTGAAGAATAGGACACACGATAGCAGTATTTATGATTGAAGTCAAAGAGTCAGATTAATGATGTGTACTGGGTAGTTTATTGTTCCTTTGGACAGGGTACTGCCCACATAACTGCAGAGCACAAGCTGCGATGGGAAATATCAGATGAGCTGCAGTCTGGCCATCCACTGCAAATCACAGCTGAGCCTGCTGTTCTTTGTATTGATTTTCTACAGAAGAATGCTACTGCTGTGTACAAAGACCTGGTAATGAGTTTAAAAACTGACTTTTCACTTTTTATGCATCTGATGACTCTTATTATTGAACTTATTTCAAGTTACACATGTACTGTTTTGTGTGAAGACTTGTCAGATAGTTTCACTTGACACAAGCATTTTTATCCAGCTTGTTTGTCTATACCTCCTTTTGTGCCTGGTGTTCTTCAGAGTTTTGTTACGCTAATAATAATCACAAAGCATAAACATGTGTTATTGCCTGCCGTGTAAATCCTGCTGGGCTCATCACAAATTTCATACTGGCTGTATAATGATGTCCCAGCTGTAGACTCACAGTCTGCCTTGATACAAGATACAAACACCTGACTTAATAACATATACATAATATTACAATATTTCTCATAATATTACATTGGAGGTTTCCCTACTTTCTGAATTTTAGAACTTTTATTTTACTGTTGCAGCTGAGCTTTAGTCCAGTGTTTTTCAAGTAGAGTTCCTCCAGGGTTTTTTAAGGAGGGTTCCTTGAGCCATTAACCAATTGTATCTCTCAGATAGGTGTACCTGGCACCATTCATCTATTTGCTATTTATAGGGATGACATTCTTTCTGGTCAGCAATGTAAGAGGCTTTCTTGTTACTGACCACCATGCTAATGTATGGTGAACTGTGGATATAGTAATTATAGCAAGTGTTTCCTAAGACCTGAAAATTATTTCAATGGTTTTTAACATGGTTCTCGGTCTATGTTGAAAAGGTTAAGAAAGGCTGCTCTAGTCACCAGTAGGGATGAGCGAGGGAGAATATTAGGTTTGATCTCGCAGCGAATCGGGCCTTTCTCGCTTACCGAAAATGTAAGCGAGAACGGCCTTCTGATTCGCCAAGAGGTCGAGCTCTCGCCGAACGGAAGGCTTTCCAGGGCTGCATTATGCGGAAGAGGAGAAGATGCCCACCACAGAACCTCCTGACATTGTAATATAAGTATCTCTTACAAATGATACATTTGTATCTGTAACAAATGTATCATTTGTAAGAGATACTTATTTTACAATGTCAGGAGGTTCTCCTTTACCAGGCATCTTGTCAATGATTGCAGCTGTGGCAGCTGTGTACTGGAACTACAGAATTCATCTGCAGTTCAGTTCCCAGGGTCACGTAACCGTGAGAACTTTGCAGTCACAGCTTTGCAGTCACGCAAACAGGGAGATTCCCAGGGCTGAATGCAACTCTGGGAATCCTCCTGTTTTAATTTCCTCTTCCGATGGTTTCGCGAAATCGATTCACCAAAATTTTGCGGGACCATTAGAAGTTCGAGGAAATTTTTGCCAGAGGCATTCTCGCTCATCCCTAGTCATAAGATCAGGTACTTGCTTGCCATGGTACACCCATTTACACAAGTTGTAGGTGGCAGAGCACTGCTTGACATAGTTTGAATATACATGCATTTTCAATATTCGTGTATGTTTTCATGCTCTGCCATTGTTCTCAATAGACCCTATAATCAATGAATGTTTTTCCTTGTAAGAAACATATAGAAAGTAATATTTTTTTTTTAGTATTTGCAGTCGTCAGGTGGAGCACTAGGCTCCTTTTCTCTCTCGAAGATGACATACTGCTTTTCTGGAAGTAATGTGTGCTGTAAATAGCATAGGGAACCCTCCTTCCACTCTGTGCATGTCTTGTATTTTGGGTGATGATGATCAGAAGGTGACAGCCAGTTCTGTTTTTTCAAAATCATGGACATAGGTGCCTCCTGTTTATAGATAATATTTGTGATTTAAAGATTTAACACAATTTTTAATAAGAGAAAGGGTAAAACTTCTACAAGCTTTCTACTACCTCTCCAAGGTTTTACTCCAATGTTTCTCAACCTTTTTAATATGGACTAACCCCCCGAAATAACTTTCAGGTCTTCGAGGACCCCCTGCTATAATTACTTTATCCACGGCTCATTGTACATTAGTGTGGTGGTTAGTAGGAAGAATGCCTCTTACATTGCTCACCAGTGGGAATGCTGGCACCCTTACAGATAGCCAAAACAAATATTGGTATATAATAAACTATAATAAAAATATATTATATTTAAAAAAATTAGAGTTTACAAACACCTACTTGTAAATAATAACAAACTAAATAAAAAAAACAAAACAAATACATTTTATTCTGGTACAATCTTTTCTAGATAGATATATTTAATAAAGGAAAGTGGATATCAATCCACTTCTGGTTTAGTTGCCAGAAGATCAGGAGTATGTGGCCTTTTGCAGCATTAGGAGATTTGTATTGCGTGAAAGCACAAACTCTATTATATCTGAGAATCATTTAATGGTTTAGTTTGTTTTTTTTTTTTTTTTAGAAAATACCATATAAAATTTGTGGGTAATAAATATAGACAATTTTTCTGTCTATTAAAAGCATTGCTTATATTTCTTCATATCTCTTCCAAATGCAGGTATTCTTGGCGCCATCAACTCCGTGAGTTTAGACGTGAATATCGCGTAGTAGCTCTTGATTTACGAGGTTATGGAGAAACAGATGCTCCTTCTTGCAAAGAGAATTACAAACTAGACTATATTATTGTGGATGTTAAAGAAATTTTAGATTCTTTGGGTAAGAAAAATAAAATTGCTGTATTGTTTGCAGGACCTAATATAAGAATGTGTTATTGATTTGTTTTGATAGTGTGAGGAAGATTAAATGTTTGATTATTTACCTGTTTTTCTTTATGTCGAAGAAGTGTAAGGCTTAGCATTTTCCTAGCTTATTACGACACTGTGGAAAAAGGCAGAAGCACTGCCAGGGCTACAACGACTACTTGTACATCATGTTTTTGGCTGTCAGGCACCCTATGGGTTCTGGGGAAATGGTGTACTTTGACATATAGTTCACCCACTCTGGAATTTTATGCCTAGATAGTCTATTCTGTTCTGTGAACATGAACATAGCAGCCATACTCTCACTCTTAGTCCTTTTAAACCTTTGAATTTGGTAGACCTTGTAGTAATAACTTGGTATCTAAAAGAAGAGGATGCCAGTATTCAAGATGGCAGCACATGGGAGAAGAGGAGGCATGGAGATGCAAGTGTGTATATTTATATATGTTTGTATAACACTACTCTGTAATTTGTTTTATTAGAATTTAATTTCACTTTAAGATAAAAAAAAACTTTTCATCACTCAAAAAAGGAAATAGGCTTAGCCATTTTTACATGGTTTCTTTACCTTGTAAAATCAGTAACCTAAACAGGTAAGGTAATGGGTTTCGGAAGCATATGTTACCAGAAATAAATTTCAGGAAGTCAGCAGGGCCATAACAAAAAGAACAGAGGTAATTATGGTTAATAGTCAAATCATACCTGACCTTGATCCCCCCACAGTATGTTTTAATGAGTTACATATTGTAGTAGATGGATCCCTAAAATGTTTTAAATTATTTATACCTGACTGTATACGCCCCAAGCTTCCACCAGAGACAGAGAAGTGAGGTTATAAAAAAGGGGAAAAGGTGCAAAATAATTCAATCAAAATATAATGTCATACTCCAAATATACTTTCAGGCAAACCTGTGACGTCAGTTAAAAGCTTTATCTCCTTTGTAGAATATCTACATTTGTTCAGACACAATGATCCAAAAAACTAAAACATCAACAGTAATGAACAAGTAATGGCAATGGCCTTGTGATGGAGTGTTTTACAAATGATTTACTAATAGCTGATGGGTGTGATGGTCTACACACTACTGCTAACAATGTGGCTGGTTAGGAGAAGAGAGGTAGGTAATAGGAATATGTTCAGTGTGTTAGGAGATGCTCATCTGTCCGGCAACTCCATGTTGTGTGCCATCGCAGTATAAAACAATGTTTATTCTGTCCAGCGAAGTCATGTGCAGCAGCCAGGAAAACTAAGATAGCAGCAGCCCCTGCTTCCCTGGAGCCGTGGAGCCTGATGTATTTTTGGCATCTCCAGCACCCAGCTGTGCACAGCTGAAGGGGATTTCAGAAGCAATTGGCTCCTGACTAAGTCCTGGACTGCCATTGGCTCCTGGGACTTTTCAGCCTCTCTGCTCCCAGTCACCAGTGCCTGTTGTAGTGTATAGCTGAGCTAATCTGTGCTGGAAATTTATCGTCTGATTTATTGTTGCTGACCCTTGCCTGTTTCTGACATTGCCAGTTTATGCTGCCTGGTCCGACCTTTGCCTGTGACCCCGACTCTGCTTGTGTTTTGCCCTTGTGTATGTTTAGTGGATGGATATTCGGTGTATGACATCTGCTCTGTATTCTGGACTTGTCTCTGTTGGAATTTTGGTACTGCTTTATCTGTGGGCTCCTGGCTTGCTGCCAACCCATCCCCGGACACCATCCCTTGCGCAGTAAGTCCTGGGGGCAACTGAGTGCTGGGAGACGCAATCAGTCTCCCGAGGCTAAGCTGGTGCTTGTTAAAGGTGAATATTGCTGTGTTAGATTGGGGGACTGGTGTCGCGTCAGGACTGGTGCTGACCAGGGCCTTACACAGTGTGATCAAAGTCAGTGGACACCGTTGGGCCCCTTGCTTCTGGAAGTCCTTAGAGTCTTCCTAGACATGTTCAAAGTCCCCTCCATGGTCATCACCTTGAGCATAGATGCAGCCAAACCACATCTCTCAGGACACATTACAAATGTAGGAGTAAATCGATGTAACCACCGATGTAGAAACTGACATCCAGCCATTTTACAAATTGCTGCCCAGAATTAAAGTAAAAAGTCAACTTTTATGGGTGCTTTTTGTTATATAATTTCAGAAACTGGGTTTCTTTATGATCGTCAAATGATCATGCATCCTTTTTATAATACACATATACTTCTGTATGTGGCAGCATCAGTCTGAATGTTTGTTCACATCATGGACATCGTTTTTTGGATCATGGAATGAAAGCGTGGTGGAGCAAAATATTATTTTGTGTACAGAATCAGACTCAGTCCAGAAAGCACTTCCTGTGTTCTCATGGGTTTTCTCTGGGCACTCTGGTTTTCTACCACATCCCAAAAACATACCAGTAGGTTGATTAGCTTCACAGCTCAGCTAACCTTTGACTCTTAATGACATATAAAATGGTAGGGATATTATATTGTCAGCTGCTCTAAGGGACAGTTAGTGATGCGAATGAGCAGTGGTCCACAACCAGTGGTCCGTGAGAAATTTTTGGTGGTCCAAAGAAAAATGTGAACATATTTTTGAATTTGTATGTTTTTTTAATAATAAAACAGAAATAATATTCTAATAAATTCTTAATTCTGAATGGCATTTTTCGCCTTTATATTCCTATAAATTCATGAACTGTACTGGCTCAGGGTGATGTCAGTGTAATCCTAAATTGTATGAGGCAACCATTGCAGAGCCTTATGTTTCAGTATTGTTTCGATCATTACAACAGTCACCCCGCTCCACAAATACCAATTTTCATCTGATTGTTTTATTTTATTTGTTTATTTCTCAGATGCTCTTTTAGATCTTAGTTATATTGGTATAGATAAGACTGTTATGTTTAATGGCATCAAATAGTTTGACTTTGATAACTATCATTTCTTGTTTGGTCATAGACTGGAATTAAATAAACACATAATGAGTGAGAAAACGCAAACAAATATTTTGCATTTCTTTAGTAATACCAAAGATAATGCAACTAATGATATTAGTAGCAATAGTAATACTTCACTTAACCGTGAACTGATCAATGAATCAGAGCCTCCACAGTCCTCGTCAGGCACCATTAGGAAGATCATTACTTTACAAATGTATTTTTTTTTAAATTCATATTAATGGTCCGCACGATTTAAAATTATGAATTTAGTGGTCTGTGAGGTCCGAAAGTTTGGTGAGCGCTGATCTATAGGCTGTTACAGATGATCTTCTTGTCTGTGCCATGATCCCCACACTATTTTTTACATGCAGCTCAGTTACCATTCGCCTTTAGTGTAATTTTGTTTAAAGAATAGTGGAAAAGAAGCAAGTGTTGTAAAATTATTGGTTTTTCTGACACTTTGAAAAACCTTTGTGAGCCAATAAGACTGCTGCTGGCACATGCATATTGGCTTCTATTTATCACAACCAGTTATATCTTTGGTCACATCATTTGTAAAAATCATTTTGTGTATCAAACAATTGATCAAGACACGACCAAAACTACAGAGCTGCCTTTTGGCAGGTTTTATAATGTACTTATTGTAATTGTACTTCATATTAAGTTTGGTTTATTATCCTACAACCTTCTGAGACTGACAAGAGGGACACATTGTAAAATAAAATACTTAGGAAAAATTATATGCTCTAGGATACGCAAAACATAATTGTTTAAGCCCACAAGTACTTTTTGTCACCACTATTTTTCCTTTATTTAGACACTTCAAAATAACACCTGCAGTACATTAGGTGGTTTGTAAAATGACTGTACTTGAAAATTCGGGCCTGATTTATTGCTGGACCACCCAGGGTCACTCATGAAAGTGTATCTTCTCCAGTCTTTGAGAGCTTTAATAATTCAGGCCTATCATGTTGTATCAATGCCCACTACAGTAAATAACTACATGATGTGTCTAGTTATAAATAAGTTGCTTTTGTCTTTCAGGTTATTCCAAATGTGTCCTTATTGGCCATGACTGGGGTGGGATGATTGCTTGGTTAATTGCTATTTGTTATCCAGAGATGGTCACCAAGCTTATAGTTTTAAGTTTTCCCCATCCAACTGTTTTTACAGGTGAGTTTTTAAAAAAGTATCTCACTTTCATTCCATCCAATATATTATCAACAAATTAAGTGTACATTTTCCATTTATTGTTTAATGTATATTTGTTTAACCCTCAGATAATTAAAGTGCATCTAAACCCTAAATCTAATAATAAAAATAGAATAATAGAACCTAAAGAACAAGTGTATCAAACATTCATTTGTCCTTAACTAATATGGTTGTAGTCAGTCTAGTTCAACAATATAGATTTTTCACAATTTAATTTTTGCTTCCAGCACCAACATATCATGTTCTATAGTTGCATTTTACAGCAGAGAATCATATACCAAAGGATGATAGCTACACTAAGAATCTGATTGTAAAGGAAACCTTGACATTCTTAGTATTGAAAATGCTTCCTAGTTGTTGTGCTGAACCTCTGGCTTCCATGGTTCAAAACCTAGACCCCGTATAAGTATGCAGATCAGATGATCTAAGATTCATTTAGCTTTCCTCTGTCCAGGTGTGCATACTTCTAGGTTCCAGGTTACTCACCTGGTTCCCATTGACTCGGAAAGTTTGAAACCAGGCAGCTAACATTTTCAGAAGGATTTTTAAAATTTGCAGCCACAATATTTTCTCAGCTAAGATTCTTTTTAAAACTGGTTGCAATGAATTGTATAAACCTCAGTTAAAAGTTGTACTGACTAGATTTCCATAAATTGTCGAAATGTTACAATAGTATTAGCAACCAATGGATGAATTTAAAGTGTTACCTGGAGCGACTTTGTGCGATAGGCAGGCATGCTATAGCTTTATACAGCATTCTCTGCTAGAACACTTAACAGAATCAACCATTTCAAATTGATTATTATCTGAATATATATATATATATATATATATATATATTTATTATTTACAAGAAGAAACATGATATAACCCATGAAAATATAACTGTCCAATTTCAGCTTTCAATTAATGTTTGCAGCAGAACATTTTTCTTTTATTGGCATTTATAGGTCACTGACTTTTTGCCTTAATACATCAAAACAAATGAAGGCATTTCTGAATTTATTTTTTTCAATGTTTATAATATACTAAATATACAAACTCATATAAGTCTTGTGCCATATTAGCCCACCCTGCTTTGATCACACCAGGGTTTTATTCTTCTGGTTCTATCTAGCAGTTGCTTGTTGCTGTTATGAAATGGAATATAAACAGATAAATAAGAAATGCATCTTCTACATCTCTGAGAGCAAGTCTGGGAATAAATTATATTTTCCTCAGGCACTACAAACTGCCAAAGCTTCCATGGTTTACAATGCATTATTTATCAGAATGTCAGTAACACAGCATGACCCACATCACTTGTAATGTAATGTGAGATTATTACACACTCATGGCACTTGGAACTCTTTACATATAAAAATGTAACTAAGGCAGCATGGAAGCTTTCCATCTGTGCTTTTGAAGAATATTTAAATCCCTTTTTTGATTTTGATAGGGCAGGGAGGGATTAGAGCACTCTTGTCACTTTTTCTGGTAACACAATTTAGAGGGCATCACAGGAAGGAATTGGGAAATTTCCATGATAGAACACAGAAAAAAACTGTCAAAACTGTCCCATCCTCTCCACTATTCAAAAACAAGAATACCAGCCATCATTATTTGCATAGACTAGCACAGTAAGTAAACATGAGGTTGCTCAACTGATCATCAGTGAAATCTAATATAGGTTTGCAATTCTATGCTAGAATCTTTTACTTTGGTCATTGCTGATAGCTAATTACCAGCCTCCTCTTTAGTATTGCACAGTTGTACAGGGTTCTTTCCTTTATTAAATTGCTTACTTCACTGCAGGGCCTGATTTAATAAAGCTTTCTAAGACTGGAGAAGATAGACTAGCATTAATGAACTGGAGTTGTCCTGTAAACCTGGAATGGATTTCCTAAAAATCATTTGCTATAGGTTGCCAAATGTTTTCAATCTTGGACTAGCTCCATTCCAGGATCACCCAGCCTCACCCATGATAGTCTATTCTCTCCAGTCTTGTAGAGCTTTAATAAATAAGGGTCACAGTGTACATTAGAAGCTGCAGCAGATAAGATGGAGGCAACCTTCTTTTTTTTGGCTAATAGAGTTATATAGATCTTATATTCCAAAGCCTTACTTCCCTGTGTCCAAGAGAAATCCCACTTTACCCAAACAGTTGTACAATCCTATGGTATGAAAGAAACGTTTTTGGGTTTAGACACACGTATTCTTCTACAAACTTTAACATTTACATTCAACCCATATTTATAACATGATATGTGCAGGTAAACACCTACATGACCTGTATTACCACAGCACTAATTTGTTGGTATTTTCATGACCTCAAATTAATATCATTTATTTAGCAAGGGAGTTTGTGGGGATGATTCACAAAAGGATTTCAGGTCGTTCACTTGGAAGTAAATTAAAGTAAATGATCACTCCCCAAAGGATTATACACTTAGCGTAGTGAACTGGGTAAAACTACTGACTCCAGCCTTCCATTCTTTCCATCATCATTACATTTTTACCATATTTACTTTGCTAAATGAACAGCCTATAGATCTTTAGTTAATCAACCCCGGCGTTGGATACGGTTGTATTTAGATTATTAATTTTGAAGCCTGTATTTTGTGCTGAAGAAATTATACTGTGAAGAACCAGCACTCCAATTTCTGGAATATCTCCATTCAGTATCTGAGACTTGTGCTGGCTTCGTTTCACTCTAACATGTGTGGGTCATGCTGACAAAATTGCTCTAACCTCGAGGTGAAATACTTTGCCCTTAATCTTTTCTGATATAATATTGTAAGTATTGATTATGTAGAGACATGTGAGCAAGGAAATGCAACTTTCAGATGCACTGTGCTTGTCTCTAAAAAAAAGTCAAGCAAATGTTTTCAATATTAAAATATAGTTTTAGCTTTACTTTATATAAAAGGAATTTGATTCAATTATCAAAATACTACCGATCCTTTGCTTGAGGCATATAAATAATTTGTATTTTGCTAAAATGCTATCCAACCAAACTAATATAATGTCATACTCCCTAAGTCTACTTATCTACTTTACTACCTAGACATCATTTTGGTAGCATTTCTCAGCTAAAGTGCTGGTTTAAGATGACGATTGAAGATGACATGAGGCTAATTTCTTGGAGACAGATTGACACATGCTTAGATTAGTAGCCTGGATTTGTTAAGTGGTTATCATAGGTCAGTATATTGCTGACAGTGGTCCCTACGTACAAAATTCTTGGGTTTGATGTGTGTTTGTGGTTGGTGTAATAAATTTGTCCGTATGTGCTGTTCATGAATGGATACAAAATCCTGAAAACGTGTACAAATGCGCAAATATAGGTATGGTCTTGCATACTAAACACGACTGTTTATAAGGGTAATTTTGGAGACACATACATACATGAGGCTACTGTTCCCAAGTCTAAGAAATAGCATCAAATTATGAAGTTTAATGTTAGGAGATGCTTATCTGTCCAGCGGTCCCCTGCTTTGTGGCATTGCAGTATCAAACATTGTTTATTCTGTCCAGTTTTGCAGCAGCCCCTATTTCCCTTTAGCCATGCAGCCTGATATACAGTGAGGGAAAGAAGTATTTGATCCCCTGCTGATTTTGTATGTTTGCCCTCTGACAAAGAAATGACCAGTCTATAATTGTAATGGTAGGTTTATTGTAGCTGTGAGAAACAGAATAACAACAAAAGAACCCCCAAAAACCCAGTGCTCAAAACTCAGAGCTTGATGTGCATTGTAATGAGTGAAGTAAGTATTTGATCCCCTATCAGGCTTCCAGGTGTCTTCACTGTATGCAGGTAACAAGCTGAGATTAGCACGCCCTCTGTAAGGGAGTGCTCCTAATCCAAGCTTGTTACAGTACCTGTAAAAAGGTCTACAGAAGCAATCAATCAATCAGATACTAAACTTGCCACCATGGCCAAGACCAAAGAGCTGTCCAAGGATGTCAGGGACAAGATTGTAGACCTACACAAGACTGGACTGGGCTACAAGACTATCCCCAAGCAGCTTGGTGAGAAGGTGACAACATTTGGCTATAATTCGCAAATGGAAGAAACACAAAATAACTGTCAACCTCTCTCGGTCTGGGGCTCCATGCAAGATCTCCCCTCGTGGAGTTACAATGATCATGGGAATGGTGATGAAGCAGCCCAGAACTACACTGGGGGAACTTGTCAATGATCCCAGGGCAGCTGGGACCATAGTCTCCAAGAAAACAATTGGTAACACAACGCGCAGTGAAGTACAGTATTTCTGATTGACTTCCATACATTTTCTAATTTGTTATTGCATTGGTTTATTGAAGGAAATCATGCTTCGAAGTGTTTTTATGAAAAAAGAAAACAGTTGCTACAAATGATCAAAAGTATGTTATATATGTATTACTATATATAAAAACATATATATAAAAACATCACTATTTGGTCACCATTTACTAAAGGAAGTCTTTTGTAAAATTCAGCAATACCTCTTTTCTATTCCCAATTAAAACTGTCTATTTGTTTCTAACAATTTAATTGTTGTGATAAATGAATGGTTTAGGGTTAATATTAATAACCAGTGAAGCTAGAGTTTACACTTTAAGGTGGAATCATAAAAGCTTTATTAACATGTAAAATAAACCTAAAATAAAGTTTTAGATCATTGTTTAGTCTATGCATATAAAAAGTGAAATTCTGTGCAGGCCAATGTTTAGATCGCTTATAGTACACTTTGCTTCATTATGAGTGTTTCATGTTATATATTTTATTCTATATGAGTATACAAGCTCCCTGTTTCGGGGTATTTGCATTCTAAGTACTGAATGTAAAGGGTACCCTGAAAAAGTGTAATGAAGTTATGCGACATCCTTATTCTTTCTTACCATTGTTTGGTGTTTGATACATTACCTGAAGCCCTACACTTCATAGATAATACTTCTTCCACCAGTTTTAAATATTTTAAACGTATTCAGTAGTGGATTAGAAAAAAATTAATGGGTATTTTTGTTTCAGAATATATTCTACGACACCCTTCTCAATTGATTAAATCTGGTTACTACTTCTTTTTCCAAATGCCTTGGTTACCCGAACTCATGTATACTATAAATGATTACAAGGTGAGCTGACCTAGACTATTACATTACATATGTCATGAATCAGTTATCACAATTTATTTATAAGTCAGTCTAACTAGAAAAATGTATAAAGAATCAGCATTCCATATCCATTTTACAGCTCACATTAAGTTATACGTAATGTGCTTTGGGCATGATGTGGCCATTATAACAACCCCTTTGCATTATCTTTTTTTTATAGTTTCATAGTGGATTGTTTGTTCTCACGCTTGAAATTAGGAATTTTGTACTCACAGTAAAATCCTTTTCTCAGAGTCCATTAAGGGACCAAGACTCAGATTCAGCAACCTATCGTTTTGAAGTTATTACACAAACCTGTTTATGGCTGAAGACAGCTGCATGAGATTTATCCAGTTAGTTTTTTTCTTTACTTGATGGAGCCTTCAGCTAGAATTTTTAAAGGTTATCAAACTTCGGGGTCCAGAATGTGTTGAATGCCACCGTTTGGCTTTGGAATCTCTTACGGGTTGAAGTAAAAACTTTCAAACTTAGATAGCTTATTTTAATGACCTCAATGGACAATAGAGAAATGGAAGATTAGCGCATGTCTCATTTTTTTTGCCTTCTTAAAGATGCCTTGATTGAAAGATGAAAAGGGGGTTGTAACTTTTGAAGATCCTTCCTTAATCTGTGTCCCTGCTAAACTTCACCAATACTATATGTGCTTTACATTAGGCCCTAGATTTTGTTAAATTTCCTAGTGGAGCTGGAACTATTAACAGTTCTTCATCTCGTTTTGTAAGGGTTATAATATGCATAGAAAGAAGATCCATGGGATTCCAACTCTCTGATTTTGGCTGCATGTACACCAAGAAAACACCACATAAAATACAAATATTTAGTTAAGATAGTGACCAGAATGGTATGAATAGTTCACTACTGATTTAGCACCTTGTTATAACCTGGTCATTCCATGTGCAACCCTTGGGTTTGGGTACCTTTATTGACCTCCAGAATAATGATTTTGGTTCTTCAGTGCAGAATAAAGCATGTTGGTTTTCATCCATAAAGAAGAGGAGATCATGTCATCTATGTTGTGCACATGGGGCTTACTGGATTAAGGAGCGATTGTTCCAAAGTGGACCACCCCCATTAAAGACTGAAAAAAATAAATGATAATGTACCTCATGTAAGTGCAGCTGCTTTCTAAATGTGTTTATAAGTTGTTTTGTCTGTTAGGCCTATTTAAAATGAAAAATTGAGATCTGGAACATATAAATTATTTAATTTTACAGTCTATACTCACAATTTCTGACTGCAAAATCTAAAACTACTATATAAGGTAGTATAGAATATTAAAGAATAGTTGTCAAGGAGGACAATCTCATTTCATGGATATACTAAATTTGTTTAAAAAAATAAAGCACATTTTGAAAGTGTTCTGCTGGTGTAGCATGTCCCATGTATTTATTGAAAAAGTTCCTTTTTATTTAGCATTGAAGGTAAGTTGGTAGCAAGGGCTTTGTTTATGCAGATAAACAACTCTTTTATGTAACAAAAAGATGTGTTTTCAATCCCATATAATGTAGATCCTTTATAATGATTTAGAGACCATACCCTAATATTAAATACACAAAGTTAAATAGAAAATCAACAAAGGACATCAATTATTCACCTGTAAGCTAAAAAAAGCAGATCCAATGTAAAATCTTACATTGGTTGTCATTATTCACAAACAGAACATAGGAGCTAGATGTGGACACTCAGGGGTCATTCCCACTGGGAAAGAAGTTTGAAGGGGGCGGAGACAAAGCCTGAAAATGAAAAAATGTTAGCATTCCTGATTTTTTCATATGCCCAGCTTATCTTTTTATTAGGTTAACAAGATGAGCTGTTTACCCTACATAAAGAAAGTTTAAAGTGCCAACTGACTGGTATGGTAACATTGTTCCTCCTAGGCCTTCCCATAGAGCTTTGTATGGTTGTCCCTCTAATAGTTGTTAAAACTTGAACATGTGTCTTATTTTAATACTTTTGTATAGCAGTCCAGTTTTAAAATGTTTTTCTATACCTTGTCATAGACATAGAAGTTACAGACACTAAACCCAGAGTTACCTGTTATTCAAAGATGCTCACCCAACCATTTTTATTTGTAATAACAATGGACAATTTGTCCTGACAATGTATCATTTTCATATGAAAACAAACAGTTCATTGAGCGTAAGTTGGTAGTGTTCTATTTTCGTTCTGACCATACTGTGATACAAAACGTATTGTATCCCCTTCCGTCTCCCTTGTCAGATGTGTTTTTTGAGCACTGTTAAAATGTCATCTTGTTCCAATATAATTAGCAACGGACAGGGGTAGGGTAAAGGGTAAAACCACTCTTTAGTTTACATGGTAAAGGGAGAGCTTTATTTTTATTAAACATTTTATTTTTATTAAAAGAAGCACTTTATCCTAGTAATTCAATGGGCTATAGCATTTGAACGCTTGGTTAGACCAAATATTTGCTGCCTCAGCTGGACCTCTCAGTAAAATGGAAGGTCTTCCTACACTCTTTGGTCCTTTCTTCCAAATCACTGCCTTTTATTAGGTGAAAAATATACCTGAAAAGAAATACCTAGGGCAGTTAAAAGGGAGTTAAACTTACTTTACCCCAGTCTTCCACCCCAAAGTATTTAGGCGAGGATGACCTCCATCAGGAAAGATTCCTACAGAATGCTGAGTACTCGAAATCTTAAGCTGCGTACACACGTCAGATTTTTCTTGCCCGATAATCGGCATCGGCCAGATATCGGACGAAAATCTGGCGTGTGTACAGTCGGCGTCGTCCATCTTCCGAACGACCGTCCTGGCAGATCCACGGACGATGAACGACGACCGATCCTAATGCAAGGGAAGGGGGAGAGCACGCAGCAGGGTGCCGCTCCGTCGCTCTCCCCCTCCTCTCTCCATAGAGCAGAACGGTGCTGTATGTACAGCACCGTTCATGCATCGTGTCGTCCTTTGTCGTTGGAAAGGATCGTGAAAGATCCTTTCCAACGACAAAAATTGCAAGTGTGTACGCAGCTTTAGGTGAGGGCACACTTAGGATGGACTGCATTGTCTTCTTGCCAGATTTTGTCTGCCATCCATTCTACAAGATTCTTCTCAGGACAAGAGCACCATGTTCAGTGATACTGAAGATAAGGGTAAAGTATATATAATTCTAACTCTTGTCTGTACTGTATATATGCATATTTATATTTTCTAAGAAAATGTGTGTTTCTTGTGTATCTGTTTGCGACTTGATATTGTGTCTGTATTTTGATTTTTTTCTAGATCCTTAAAGATCTTTTTACAAGTGATACAACTGGCATCAGGAGGCAAAGTTGCAGGTTCACAAAGGAAGATATGGAAGCTTACCTTTATATATTTTCACAACCAGGAGCCCTCAGTGGTCCTTTAAACCATTATCGAAATATTTTCAGGTAACATATACATTAATTTTTGCTCTCTCTGCCTGATTATCATTTTAAACTATACTCCTACCGGAGATTGCAAGGACATTAAATAAAAAAGGTGGCTAATATAAATTATACTTTTTTTTAATTTGAAGGGGAGGACCCCTCCTCTTTCGTGGCAGGAAAGGCTGTTGGGGAAACCGGCAGCTTCTAGGGACACAAATGTCACATATTCCAGAAGGCTGCAGGCTTCTCCTTCTGAGCATGTCCAATCATGAGCATGTGCAGAAGAGCCTTTGCTGAAATGTAGGAAGGTGCCTCCTAAATCTCGTACCTGCACAGTGTGAGATAGGTTGACGTCAGAAGAAGAAAAAATGGCGGTGTCCATTGTCCAGTCCGCTCTGAAAAAAAGAAGGAAGACAGAACGGCGTAGGACCTACTTTACTAAAAGTACCACTTTAGGTTAGGTCAACAGTTCCCAGCATGCAAGAATCTCCAAACAAGACACACACAAGTGAATCCCCTATAGTATATGTAAACCCGAAGAATGTTCACTTGAACCAGTTTATTTTGTTTGACATAGATAGTGTTAAGTGCTAGCTGAATTGAATGAAATTGAATAATTGTTCTGTGCACTTGTTAGATAGTGTTCCAACTATGCAAAATAGCTTACATTATACATGTAAATTAATTAATGTAAAGTACTGTTACAGATTTACAGCTGTCTAGGGTATCATGCCCACAAGTAAACAGCAGGGAGCCAGATTGGGAGGAAAAATTAAAATAAGCAGTATCTACAAAAAATATTAAAGTTTACAAGTCTCTCAAGGACGTTTGAAAATTAACATAATAAAATATATATTTATATATATGACATATATATAAATATATAAAACATATATTATATATATGACAAAATATATGCATAAAAAACAACAGTCTTTTCCAAGAAGGGACAAATTTGATTTAAAGTTAATGTTTAATAATACTCTCCTTTTACCCATCTCATACAACTAGCTAGACAGTTTTTAATAATCAAATATTTTTTTAGTCTGTTTATGGTAAACATATATGCTTATAGCTTATAGCTGAACCCCAGGCAAATATATACATAATTATATATTTAATTCTGTCAATCCATGCTTGAGCTTTACAAAGCACTGCCACACAACACAGCCAGGTGAATGACACCCCTTTGCAGTTAAGAAATGCAGTTGTGTCCTCATCTACCACCAGCCTGTTGAATGGAAAGAAAAAGAACAACAGACTGATGGAGCCATCCCTGTTATCATTTACAACCTCCTCCTATTCGTATGTTTGTTTCTTGTCATGCAGAACCCCTGAATGGCTGTCCTTTCCATCATTCTCCTAGATTGAGGGTTTCTATTAAGGGAATTGCATGGGGCTGATACCAAATTTCCGGTAAAAACATACATTTAATGAATTAATAAAGAATAACTGCAATAATGTGTGTCTGGAGTTCAGATTTAAAAGGCTAATATCTGACTGGCAGTTCGGTTGAGGTGTGGTTACCGCTTCCCCAAACCTGTATGCGCAGTAGAGATACCACATGTAGCTGACCAGGTGCCAAGGTGCCAGCTTCCAGGAGGCTCTGTTCTCACCACCATCTAAATAGCCTAATAATCAACAAAACATTTTAGGGTATGGCATTGCTCCCCTCCCTCACAAAATGTTATTTTCCTGTCTGTGTTTTGCTCACTTCTAAATACCAGACCCTGAACAGGTATGCAGTAAATAAATATTGAGAAATAATTGTTGAAGCTAAAGCATAAGACCCACAATCACAAAACTGGCATTTTTTTAAAGGTGAGTTTAGGAATGGCAGCCTCTATATTTTTATATTAGAGGTATATAATGATGCTCGTACTATGCCTGTCTGCATTTACATCAATAGCAGTGTTTTGTCTGAAAAGGATCACATAATAAAACCTCCCTATTCTGTTCATTAGCACCTTACCTCCTATAAAAAGCAATTGCCTGTTCTGATCCTTTCCAGACACAGATCATTATTTTCCATAATTCATTTACCCCCCATGCTTGGATATGAGATCACCCCATTTTATTTTAATTATACAATGCACATTGACCTTCAGAAGTACAGATAGGTATAGTTAATGATCTGTGACACATCTACAGCTGTTCTGAAAATAGTTGATGTAGGTTACACATGCAGAATGTGATCATATTTGTTTCTTAAGATACCCAAATATGAGCAGATGATCTACAATGCAGTGCAAAAGAGAAGCACATTTGTAATTAAAGTACATTCGTCATGGGAATGCAGCTTTTCTTGCATTCATCCTTCATCGGGGCCACATTTGCTTTAATGATGGCGACATACTTAGCAAAGTTTATGCAATTTCAACCAGTTTTCAACCAAAAACTGATGATAGAAGGAAGTCAGGGATTATTGGGATAAAGATTAAATGGGAGGAAAAAACAAACTGCAAACTTCAACCTCCCAGATGCGCCTGGTATGGCAGAATACCCTTCTTACAAGCAAAGGTATATTTTTGGGTAGCAATCATCGGAACTTGCCATAAAGCATCTTCTACACTCACATATTTCAATTGGCCAGTTACTGTGATGATCAGCTATAAGCATTATAAATAAGGATATGAAATAGCTTTCCCAGTTAAAACAGCCCAAAATTAGGCCATTTGGGAGTCTGCTGTAGGTATGTGAGGATTATTCTAAATGCCTGCATTTTATTATTTCAGCATTTTCTTCCTATTAATGACAAAGTCTCTTTTAAGGACAATCCCTCCACTTCTCCGCCGTGTAAAATGCTAACCCCTTCCCATCCATAGAATTTTACTGTGCAATCTTTTTCAGTGCCTTTGCAAGAAAAATGCACATTCGTGCCCTCCTCACTTTTTTCCTATGGGCAACCTATGGATGATATCACGAGTATAACTCACATATGTAACCAGAATAAGACATGTCAGCTGTACAGATAAAAAAGTGCTTTATGCATGATATCTCAGTCTCGGTTTATTGTTAATCTAACATTTGGAAGCATGGTATTGAACTTTATTACAAATGTAAATTAGGGATGTATGTGTTTTAAATAATCAAATATTGCAAATAGCAACACGTTAAATCATTGAATTATCAACGTAAGAGGATCTGTAACAGAATAGAAAATTAACAATCCCAATGATTTCTCTTTTTCACAATAAAGCTGCCTCCCTCTGAAACACCACCACGTGACCATGCCGACTCTCCTACTGTGGGGTGAAAATGATGCGTTTGTTGAGGTGGAGATGGCCGAACTGACCAGAATCTATGTGAAGAATTACTTCCAGCTATCAGTGCTGTCACAAGCCAGTCATTGGCTTCAACAGGATCAGCCAGAATTGGTCAACAACTTAATATGGACCTTTCTAGAGGAGGAGAGATTTCGAACAAAGAACTGATTTCAGGCTCTGTCATTTATATGTAGATAAAAAATAAAGGTCTACTTTTGCTTTTTAACCTCTTTCCTGATATTATAAAAATCCATCTAACAGGAAGCTGGTTAACAATAAGAAAACAGCAATTATCTAACAAAGGGCCATATTTTGCTTGTCTCAGTGAACATGGTAAATATACTGTGTCTCTTCTAACTGTCACTGTGTATTATAATCAAGAGCGGATTGTCCCGTAAGCTGTGTCAATTGTTAATCCCAGTCTGAATTGTAGTGTTATATTTTGCACATGCACATGCCTTAACATCTCAGTTTACACTGTACAACTAAAAAGTCATGGAAGTCTATGATATGTCCTGTTCTTTACAATTGTTGTGTGGTGCCTTGTAGAACTTTATAAAATGACAATACAGGGGTGCCATTGGCCAGCTGGTCATATGGGTATATTTTAATTTTTATTTTTTTACTGCATTTTGTAACATCACTGAAGTGTTGTCACTAGATAAAATGACTTGTACTGATGCTGTGAGTCTTTGTAATGGATTTAGTGATGGTGGTAATGTTTGTGTTACTGCTTTGTCCTTGTTCAATAGGAAGATGTGAAAGTAAAGCATTTTTTTCATCCTGATAGCTAGCACAATGTAAACTATAACACAATATTTTTAAGTTTTGGCTCCGTTACTCGAAGAAGGCTGTTCTTTAAAAACAAGAAAATTGTTTCACAGTAAACCAAGCTAATGAAATAAAAATGTATTTTATATGAAATTGAATGACATTTAATTGGTATAAAAGTATAATAACAGAATAACAATTATTAAATTAATTTAACTTTTCAAAGACTCGTAAATGACATACCTGAAAGGCCAACAAAACTAAAAACTATTCCTTATAATTTGGGTTGGTAATATGTGGAATTAACAAACATTTTTCTATTTTTTCAACATGCTGATGAAAATCTCAAATAAAACCTTTTTGTTTTTAATGCACACCCTAGTTTAAATCTAGTGACATCATCACTTTTGTATGCTTTTGTATACATAGTAGGTTCATACATAGTAGGTTCACCAAATCATGGTTTAGTTCCCTCTCCCTTTTGTTCTTTTCCCCTTCTTCTCCCTCCACTTTTAGGTAGCAGTCTCAATTCAGCAACAATGGGATCCTATCCTAAAGTATTTCTCATTTAGGTTCCTTCTTTGGCTTCACACATGTACACACATCAGATAATTCTTGTTCGATTATCGTTTAAGGGCCAGGATCAGACGAGAATCTGACGTGCGTACAGAAGTCGTCTGACATTGTTCATAGATCTTGCCTGCCGGATCCACGAACTTCATGAAATGAAAGTGAAGGGAAGAGAGCGCAGTATTGGAAAGATCCTTTCCAACAACAAAAGTTTATTTTAGCTTAAGTGTTCTACCTTGCTTTTTCTCTGTGTGGTTAATTCTTCAGCCATCAGCCCTACCTGATCCTGAGGCCTTGGGCCCAACTTGCCCTGTCTTCCCTAGCCCCTTCTAGTCATCCATGGGTAGCGCCCCAGTCTCCTTCCCCAGGTCAGGTCTTTCAGACATTTATCTTTTTTCAGAGCTCGTCTATTTGGTATCAAACATCACAATAGGTTAAACAGGTATATGCACCAGAGCAGTGATTGGTTCCTACATTTTTAAAGACTGGGTCCCTCCCCTGCAACAGAAGGTAGTTAACTATCACTCCCTAGGAGGAACAGATTCTAGAACTGTCTGACATATACTAAATGAACCCATTACACCTTAAAGGGACCCTTCTATAATAAAGGGGTGCTAGAAGTCACAAGTAAAAGTTGCCTTATACATTTTTAATTGCATCCAACATGAGAGATGTAAATGTTGCTTAACAAGTTCAGAGCATCCTGGGTAAAAACACTTTATAAATGGACCTCTTTCTTAAAACGTTAGATAAAAATGTCCTCATTCTGTCTTCACAAGTGGGTCAAGAAGACAAGACTAACTTACAGCATGGTGTGTGAGTAAAAAGCGCATACAAAACTGCTGTTCTTCCAAGCTGACGTCTGCATATTTGTAAGTGTTCTGCATTAAGGCAAAGTCATGGTCAGGTTATCCACAGTTTAACCGAGACTCATTACAAAGCAATTTGCTATAGAACATGGTGGGTTTACTGAAGCAGGCAATTGCTTTACTCTCAGTAAAGATCAAACTGCACATTCAGGGATCTTTATCTATTTAGCCCACAGTCTTCTCGGCAAAGTAAAGCCTAATTTTCTTCTTATTATGTAGGAAAAAAAAAGTTCAACTTTTTAGAGTATGGTCAGATAGCAAACAGCCAAAACAAATGAATCAGTGGTTAGCACTCTGGCCTTTGCAGCACTAGGTCCCAGGTTGGAATCTCGGACAGGACACTTTCTCATGGAGTTTGCTGGTTCTTTTAGTGTTTGCGTGGGATTCCTCCAGGTACTCCGGTTTCCTACCACATTCCAAAAGCATGCAGTAAGGTTATTTGGTTTCCCCCCAAATTTGTCCTTAGACTGTATCGAAAACATTTGACTAGATTGGGGACATTAGATTGTGAGCCCCTTTGAGGGGCAGCTAGTGACATGATTATGGATTATGTAGATGGTAAAACGCTGTGTGATATGTTGGCGCTACATAAATACTGTATAATAATAATAATTATGTAATAATTTTTAAGGCAAAGGTTAAAACCCCTATTGGGTCATTAAGGAGGTTATCCTTCACTTCCTGTCCTAAGGATGTAAGGGGAAACGAAAAGGATAAAAACTTTGGATAGAGAATTATCCATGCAACAGGTGTCCCCACTGAAGGTTTTACCCTCACCTATTGCTCTAATGAGAACATGGAATGGTTGAATTCCTCTCATTTTCTGTTTTAGTGACAAGAGTCACCAGGACAATTGAGAGAGGTGAACATGGACTGCAATATAATGTCACAGGTTATATCCTTTTTCTACTTTATCCTTAACTAAAAAAAATGCAAAATATTGTTCACAACACTTTTAAAGTAGAAAATACACACAGGTGGGACCCGTACTGCTAATGTTTATTGGAACCGTGCATGACTCTGTTAGGCACCCAGGTATTGCTTCAAGCAGAAGTACTGAATCCTTTCTTACTGCACTGCCGGTATGTTAGATTTCAAACCTGATCATCAATCTTGTAATAAAAATAATTGAATCTCTATAAAAGTTAGCATTTACATTATTTTCTCTGAACTTCTAAACAATCCATCATTCCAAATAACATTGGCAGGACAGTGGGAATGATGAGTCTGTATGTTTCAGATGAAATGTGCATTTGTTATTTTGTTGATTAACTTATGTAGCTGTTTTATTACAAACTATTTTGCAGTATGACCACCATGTGTCTTTAGTATAGCAAGAATACGCTGGGCTAACCTATACATTTATATATGGGACCCTATTTACCTGTCAAGTGATTTGTATTTGTTTACCCAGTCCTGAGATTTACACAACCCTGCTAAAAAGCACAGCCGGGTCTGCTCTATCGCTGCTTTTTTTAGCCAACATAACTGGTCACCATCCCACCCCAGCCTATGAGTGGATGGGGAAGGAGCAATGCTGGACTGTTGAGGTCATCTCTCTCCTGTCGGCATTTTACTAGTAAGCATATGTACATGCTGGACAGTTTATTTTCCACAAATATTGCCCTTTCCTGTAACATTTGGTGTACTGCTATACAGAAGCATTACAAGAGGTTGAAATAACTGACATTAGGTATTTGTATTAGCTGGAATTTTTAAAATATATTGTTAATATTATTATTATAATTTATGAAGGATAACAAAGAGTATAAAACAGAAACATTAATTAGCTTTATTGTGTAGTTTGTTTTTTTCTAAGTAATACATCTGCAATGTAATACAATTGCAATCTGCAATTATCGGGGTATTTCTATCTACATTGAGTTAAGCTTTAAAATATACCTTTGCTCTTGTCAAAAGAATTCCCAACTTTTGCTGATTGGGAAGAGGGACTCCTTTTAGCCTAAAATGTGTCAGAAATTGACACACCTCAATGGCTGTGCTGTGGACGTCCTGCTAAAGCTATACCACCACACTGAACCACCAATGAACTGGGGGATAAACTTCTAACTTCCAATATACTAATCAACATCCTTTGGACAATCAGTGAACTGGGATACCTATATACTATATGCTTTAACACATCCCCTCAAAACTTGACACAAGTACACTACTAATGAACAAGGTGGTTCGCTCTGAACATAACAATACAACTATCCTCTTAAGCTTCAATTGCTACATATGTGGATTCAAATACTACTAAAAAAAGTGTTAATCCATAAGACCTGCTGGCTGAAACACTTTATCCTACATATCTTATCCAGTACTGCTTTAAACAAATCTTCCTAGTGTGGGCTCCCCTACATACTACACCCAGACCTTATGAGGAAAAACCTAAATCCCTGGGATGCACTGAATCTGTTGTCCCTTATCCAATCTGTATAACATCATTGCAAATATATGCTTCTTGATCTCAATTGGTCCCCTCAGGAAGCCAAATAAGGCGAAACGTGTCGGGCATTGTGAGATACTCTTGAACATATGAATAATTTTGTACCTAAAAATTTATGCTACTAGGCATTTTTATTGTCAATTTGTGTTCACTTAATTATGTAATTGTTTAGATTTCACCAAATAAACACATGCTAAATATTTGCCCTTTAACCAGCCGACCGTTAAACACGACCTTGGTTCAGGTTAAAAAAAATTACAATTATCGATAAACTTGAACTTTTCTCACTGTATGAAAATACAGTAAGAAAAGTTCAGGTTTATCGATCACTTACCTGGTCCCGCTGCTTCTTCTCCGTCCGTAGCGTGTGCGTGTCCCTCGGCGATGACGTCGGCCCGTGTGCGGGAAATTCAAATTGAAGCTCATTCAAACACATTTTGTATTGGATTGTATACAAACCCCTGTATCCAATCCAATACAAAATAATTCAAAATAAATACAAAGTATGTAATTGGTAAATTCAAACTCTCATTTTGTATTGGATTGGATACAGGAGTTTGTATTCAATCCAATACAAAATGAGAGTTTGAATTTTGTTCTCATTTTGTATTGGATTGAATACAAAGTCCTGTATCCAATCCAATATATTTATGTGGTTTTGTCTATAGGTATGCGACGGACACTAGGGAGGTGTTTTAGAAAAATATATTATTATACAGTATACCGAATTATCGCATTTTCAGTATTTTTCATTTATTTATGTATTCTTGTTTAAGCTGATTTTTGTGTCTTTTATTTAATTTTATTAAAAGTAATTTTTTTTTTTTACATGATTGTTTGTTTAAAACTTTATTATATTCAGGATTCTACTAGAACCCTGTTTGGACATATTTCTGTAAGTTACAGGTCTACAATTTAAAAAAAAAAAAAAATTCATGAAAAACAGTGTACCGCTTTTGGAACAGAAATCTAGACCTCAGTGTAACGCCCAGGTGGTTAAAAGCCTGTCTGCTATTATCTTTCCTTGTTTCTGTGTACAGCAGTCACCTGAATGAAAAGGACTGCTGTGCCCTCCTAGGGACTATTTGTTCTTCCCATTCTCCTCAGAACACAATGGTGCTGTGTGTACAGTGCTTGTTTGTTCTTCTGTCGCTGGAAACGATCACTAGGAAAGATCCTTTGATGTTCACCTGATGTATGTATAGAGCTTTGGTGAATGTGGTGAAAAATCAATTTGCATGGAATATCTAATTACGTTCAATGAATTGTGACAATTAAATATTTTGAAAAATGTCTATTTTTATTAGTTGCAGCTTTAGTTATTATAATTCTTGCTGACATTCCCATGAAGATCCTTTTCCTTTTGTCCCCTGATTGTGCTTCCCTGTTGTCACCTTGTTTCATGTATCTCCTGAGTGATATTCCAAGCAATCGTGTCAAAGTGCAGTCATGGTTCATCCTGTATTTATCAGGAGGTTGGTTGGTTCAGAGAATTGCATGTACTGTACATATTAATAGGTAATAGCTGAATAAGGCATAATTATACACATTGCTTTAGTAAATTAGATCTAATCCATATCAGGTTTAGATATACTAAGCTAAAAAGCTAAATACATCAACTGCACAACCTACAGCAAAATACAACATGTATTACTGCAGCTTTCCAGCTGTGAACAGCTCCTAAGGTTTCTGTCCTGTTCTAAGGCCATAGGGAAAAGCCAGCAAAAAAGATTGACCTGAGTATGTTTTTTTTTTTCCCATGCGGTAGTTAGTAGCAAGTAAAAATGTAGACAGGACATGTCATAATGGGCAGATCTCTGTATCCAGACATGCTGGGTATGGGATTCAAGTTGGTTTCTTGAAGCATTTTGCAAAATAAACAATACTTTGTGAAACTACAATTATTTTTTTTACATTTATTGGAGCTGAAGAATTCGCAGAAGAGAAGTAAAGCAAAAAGATTGGAGAGCAGAGAGTGGAGAATGGTAAGCCCACTTGGAAAGAGGCTTCCCCTCAGTTCCTGTCTGGATGACGTATTATAACTAGTCATACACTATGCAATATTTTCAATTCAATGATTTATTAGAAGTGTTTTTTGAGCAGTATTTGGGGAAAATATTGATACAAAATTAATCTGGCATTTTTTTTAGTAATTTGTTTTTACTACAGATCAATTATTGAACAAGTTGAAGTGCAGTTGAAATTATTGAAATGGAGTAAATACAGGTAGTCAATAGAAAATGGTAATCCTAATACTGGAAATACCATCAAGAGAAATTCACATAGGACTCTATTTATAAAACAGGGAATCAGACATTCCCTCAAACATTCTCCCATGGGAATCAATTACTGCCAATAAAACACATGGACCTGGAAGATTCCCATGAGGTAATATCTGAGCCCTTGCTTTATAAATAGAGCCTAGTCTGTATGTCTAGTATAAGTGAGAGGAAATGAATACAAAGATTTGACCTAAGGATTTCGCTAGAAAGGCATCGGTTATCTTTTCTACTAGACAGCTAATAACGGCAAGAAATAGGCTTTGATATTGAACAACAGGCCCTGGTGACCACCAATATATTTTTATAGTGGACAGCTTGTCTTATTAACCTTCCTTTTATTTTTTTATTGGACAGCTTGCCCAGTGACCACCTTTTTACTTTTATATTGAATGATATAGGCCAGCGGCCACCATACCATTCTTATATTGGACAGCTTGTCTTATTAACCTTCCTTTTACTTTTATATTGGACAGCTTGCTCAGTGACCACCTTTTTACTTTTTTATTTACCAATATGGGCCAACGGCCAATGTATATTTTTTTTTATTAGGATAGCTTGGCCCTATCAACCTTCCTTTTACTTTTATTTTGGACGCCTTCGCCCAGCAGCCATTTATAGTGGAACAGTTGGCTCAGTGACTATCAATCCCATAGCAGACAGCCCAGTGATCTTCATTTTACTTTTATATTGAACACCTCAGCTCAGCCGTCACCCTGTGACTTTTATAGCCATAAGCTTGGCCCAGTGGCCTCATTTTCCCTTTTTACAGTGGGCAGGTTGGTTTTATTTACACATGTCCTGAATCTTAGGGGCTTCCCTTAGAACATTTTAGAGGATTATTTTAACATTTTAATACAGTGAAGCACAGCAGCACTGACGTCTATTATTATTATTATGATAAACATTTTTTTTATAAACAGATTTTTGCAGCGCTGTACATTAAACACGTTAAATTTTATTATTACTACATAGTGTAAATGAATAAATAGCTCTGCCACAGTTACAGCAGCAGTCTGGTGTTTGAAGAGTTAATCAATTGTTTTTTCCCGCCTTCGCTGACATCGGTTCTCCTCTGACCAATTAGATTACAGAATCGACCAACCAGGCGTTTTCTATTGGACTGCTGCGATGTTTATGGGCGTTACTTCCGGTCATGACTTCATCCAGCCGGGCTGGAGTTTGGGTTCGAAAACAAAAGTCCAAGGTGAAGCCGGTGCTCCGGTTCTTCCATTACCCGGTGCCGTCCTGTGTGGGGGCCCCGCTATCTCTGGGCTGGCTGAGCTGTGTTCCTCCATTCCCTAGAGCTGGTATGCTGTACTCCTCCTGCTCCATAGCTGGCCTACTCACTCCCCTGGGCTGGCATGCTGTGATGCGCTGCACTCCTGCATGGCTGGCATGCTGTGATGCGCTGCACTCCCCCATGGCTGGCATGCTGTGATGGGCTGCACTCCCCCATGGCTGGCATGCTGTGATGGGCTGCATGGCTGGCATGCTGTGATGCGCTGCACTCCTGCATGGCTGGCATGCTGTGATGCGCTGCACTCCTGCATGGCTGGCATGCTGAGATGCGCTGCACTCCTGCATGGCTGAGATGCGCTGCACTCCTGCATGGCTGAGATGCGCTGCACTCCTGCATGGCTGAGATGCGCTGCACTCCTGCATGGCTGGCATGCTGAGATGCGCTGCACTCACTGGGTTATTGTGTGACTTCCTTCCCCAGAGGAGAAGCAGCCTGTTGATGTCTCTCCTGCTATGGAGATGCTAGTCAGGCTTTAGCTGTAGGTTTATTATAAGTTGTGTAATGTGTCTGGGATCACTGCTTGTATGATGTGTTATTCCTGCAGTCTTTGGAGATGGCATCTGCTGCCCAGGGAGAGCTGAAGGGTTTCCGTGCCAAGGAAAGTGCTGAAAGGCGCAGGCTGAAGGATGTGCTGTGTGATCAGCTCAGCAGAGATATGCTCAGGTAACGTGCACATATCATACATTGCTGAATGGGTCTCATATCACTGCCATCAAAATAAACTATCCTCTGTACAGGGCTCCTTCCATGTGTTTGTAGCCACTACATCAGTCAATGCGAAACCTTAAAATGGAAGTAAACCCAAAACGACCTAAAATAAAAAAAAATACATTTACCTTTAATCCCGCAGAGCAGTCAAACGGTCCAGAGATTTTTTTTTTTTTTTGGGTCCCGCATCATTCCAGCACCCGTCTTTATGCCAGAGTGCTAGGCGCCGCCATCCTCTCTCGGGTTCTTCTTCCTACGTCACCAAACGGGAGATCCGGTGACGTAGATGAGAAAAAACTTGCGCATGCCTATGATCGGCAATTTCTTTCCTTGGCATGCGCAGAAGGAGCAGCCAAGAGCCTCCTGGGATGTGTGACGTAAGTATCCCTGGAGGCCCTGCGCTCCCATTCATTGCAATCGAGAATTAGGGGGTGGTGCTGCATCCTTTCTTTTTTTTTTTTAAACATGTTGCACTTTAAAAAAAAAAAACTGATTTTTTTCCTTATATAAAAGGGTTGTGCATCCTTTTATGTAAAGTGAAATTTCTGAGTTTGGTTACGCTTTATGTTCACACAGAATTATTGACAATTTATTACTTATGTGTGTCAGTGTCTGGGCTTGGCAAATGACCGCCAACGTCTTCACAAATGCCTGGAAGAAATACAAGAAGTGAGCACCGATAAATAAACAGAACACAAGAAGAATAAGTTATCAAGTGAGGGGAAGGCTTTGTAAAAGCGAAAGCCTGTCAGTGGCTGGCACCTTATGAGCTGCTGGGTCACTTTACCCACAGCACTGTTTCTTAAAGCATCAGTGCTTGCAGATTTGACAGCGCAGGGCAGGGCAGGGCAGTAAGTGGATCTATCTGGATGGAGTTTGCCGGTTCTCCCCATATTTGGGTGGGTTTCCTCCGGGTACTCCGGTTTTCTCCCAAATTCCAAAAAAAAAGAGGTTATTGGCTTCCCTCTAAATTGACTTGTTGTGTTTACAGCCAGACTGACATTTCTATCATTTATTTTAGTAGTCCAGATATGCTACAGCTGAGGTGGTGACTTCACTACACCATAGACCTGTCATAAAAACATTATTATAGGGGGTGGTCCTGGAACTTTTTTTTTTATTATTAGTAAAGTGACTCTTGAAACAATAAATTGCAAAGGTTACTTCTTAAACATTTATATCTCTTATTCAGCAAGATATAGTGAATCTGATGCTGTGTACCTGTAAAATTTTCATTGCTGGAAACTTTTATGAATGTTTTCAGTGACAGATGATGGAATGAGGCCTGTTCTGTTCTATTAGACAGAGGAGGGGGAAGGATGAATGAGTGGCACGCCACTGTGCTCTTCCCTCTTGACTTGTATAGCATTCTTTCCAGTTGGTCGTTCATGGATCTGTCCTGAACAACATCGAGCAACTGTTGTGCGTAAAAGATTCTCAACTGAGACAAGCACAGCTGTCCATCTCGTGCAATAATCAAATAGCATGTGTTCATAACCTTAGTCTTCCATTTTCAGAGCCCTGTATTACAGGTTACTCAAAGTCGGATGTTTGCGGCCCTGTCGGTTACTTGATGTCGCACTAAGCTCCAAAAGTTCAGATCATGGATGAGCAGCAGTGAACATGTGATTGGTTGGCTTATTTTCCTATGGCAAACTGTGAGCAAGGCACAGCTTTAAGTTTCAGTCCGGTTGCTTTTGTTAGGATTTTGTAACTAATGCTTTGCAACCTTGTGAACTAGTCCTAAGAGTACATAACCACATCAAAGAACTGAGCTCTTGTCATAAGAGGAATGTAAACAACTACAGTGACTCTTATTCCTTAGGAATGTGAATTCTGGTGGTTAATGACCCTCACACTTTAAATATCCCTCATACCAAGGATGTATTGTCTTGGTATAGCAAAGTAAAACCAAATAACTGGGTTATTGTTCATATGTGAGCTTTAACTGGTAAAATATTTTAGGACTGAATATTCAGATGATTATTTAATCTCAATTGTTGGTTCTACTTAATATCTCGCAGAAACATACAGAAATTATTATTTTGACAGGAATTCCCAAATTATATTAGTGTTTTTTGTTACAGTTTTATGTTTAGGCTGATCTCCAGACAACGTTTATACACATCTAAAGGCATGCTAGATGAAGCCTTTCTTTTGCAGTGCTGTGTAGTGGTCATCTACAACCTAAAACATGATTGAAGCTGTGACAGGCCTATTAAATGTAACAAACCCCTCCATCCCCTCATATTCATTACATAGGGGAGCTGATTTCAGTGTAACATAGGGCATAAAAGCTAGCTGGATTTTTGACAGGGTCTTTTTTCCCGCACTTAAACAAAGAATAATGGTAACAAAGTACACAAATAAGAAAAGAATGATTAATAGGTTTCGAATACACTTTTATATTTTTGCAGACTTTTAAATGAAGAAATCAACTCAGATCTTACTCTTCATGTTGGACAGACAATATTTAAAGCACACAAGGCTGTTCTTCAGGCAAGAACTCCAAAATTCTATATGTTTGTTACAGAAAAAGCCATAGAAGACACAATTACTTTCCAGAATGTGGAACCAACAGAAATAAAAGTTTTTCTAAAGTAAGTGTCATATCGGATTGTAAAATAGTTGATATATCTAATGTAATTTAAAGCTGAACTTCAGGCAAACATTTGATATATACACATGCTGTTTTATTTTTCCCAAATGTTTTGTATTTTGGTCCAGTCAGTTCTGAGATGAGCACATCCCTGCTGGTCAGGAGGCAGATGTCTTGCTATGTCTTTACAGCAGTTTCCAGGACAGTGACTGAGCAGCAGCATATCCCTGCTACCTCTGCTTTCTCCTCCAGGCCTTATCGTATGTAAATACACCACTGCTCCAATAGAGATTTTTGCTATTCTCTATACATTCAGGATTTTTGCTTTTTATCTGGATAATTATTATTAGAAAAACCCATTTATCAGGACCCCTTTAATTAAAGCTCTCCTAAGCTAACAACTGGGATACTTCCATACTGTACTACTCCATGCTTTGAATCTGTTAGGATCTTTAAACCCCCATCACTCTTTTTTTTTTCAATTCAGTCTCTACCCTCCCCTAAGGAAGCCATATGGTAAAATGCGTGGGAAAAAGGGACGACCTAATGTTTTGAATTATGTATTCTGTCATCCAGTTGCAGTTCTTTTTCAGGTTAAACAAAGCTGGCCAGTGAGTTCAAGTCACCGGTCTGAGCTTGTTGACTTTGACTGTGTATTTCTCAAGTCTATGAGAAATTTGCAGGCTGCCATTGCTGTCCTAAAAAATTACACTGCTGTCTATTTTATAATAACCCTTTGACATTGATACCTCTAGTCTCTGAACTAGTACAAGTATACTTACTAGGTACAAGTATAAAAAAAAGTTAGAATTCCATACTGGTATATTTGTTCTTCGGCAAGTATTGGGTCTAGAAGGTCAGCATATTGGAAGCAGACCTTAGCAAGGACAGTTTATATATTGCTGCCATGATAGGTGTTCTTAAAGGTATCGTGACAAACATGTCAGAATTCTGGATTTAGTATCCATGCTGCAACGTAGTTATGCCTATTGCACACCTTCATGTGCATTCATTTTGCTATACATTTCCTACAAACCCTTCAAAACAAATTGCATTAAAAAAAAACATTGGAGACTTGTCCGTTTTATGTTTTCAGTCTGTGCATATTTACTCCATTTCTTTAAAGGATTCTGTACAGCTCTCTCTGGAGTATAAAAGAGACGGAGGATCATATTCTTGACATCATAAAGGACCAGTCTGTTTTAGAGGATCCCCATGTTGACGAAAGTGGTAATCTGCAGATCAGCTTATCTTCAGCTGAAAAAAACACTGAATTTTCCATCAACAAATCTCCAGGCCAGCATGCACACCCCGAAGAAAACCTTAACTGTGAAGGTAAGATATGAATGATTTTATTTTCAATGAAACTTACGTTTTCACACCTAACTATTACATATTCAGTATTGTATCGCTAATCCTAAAGCATGTGACGTGCTTCCTAGTCATAGGTGACATTGAAAACCTGACATAATATCACAATGCTTGGTGGAATAACAAGTCTGTAATCTATAAGTATTTTGGCTGTACTTAAAGCTCCCCTCCAAACATAACATTGGTGAATCCAAAAAAAAGAAATTGCCCACATGTGCGTCTGCAAACATGGACAAGCCTCTTTTGTGTAAGTGCTTTATTCACATTAGAAGCTGTAGCAAAGATATGCTAATGAAAGTCTCTTGCACGAGTCCTTCTAGCAACCAATCAAGAGCGCCCTCTTTTCAGCATAATAAAGTATATCACTGACATATTAATAGAAAACATAGAGCTGTATTTATGAAACCTGGAATCTGACATTCCCTCAACCGTTCCCTTGTGGAATCAATTATTGCCATTGAAACACATGGACCTGGAAGATTCCCACAATGGAATGTATGATAAATGTTTTATAAATAAAGCCCATAGTATACTTTCTGTTACATTTTGCTTTTAACAATTGAAAGTTATTACAAAGCCAGTTTAAAAATTTACCAAAAAAAAAAAAAAAATTCCAGATAATTTTGCAGAATTAAGTCTTTAGATAAAATTTCTACTGAATGTGGGAGCATACAAAATGTGTTATTTTGACAGACTTTCTGTATAGTGCTTAAATTGTTTTGTGCGATTACAGATTACAGCGCTGAACCGCCATCAGATCTTGGCAAGGACTTACTGTCTTTATTTCAATGTTCTCATTGCACTGATGTTGTAATCCAAATAGAAGACAAATGTTTCCATGCACACAGGTAATGGGGGCTGCCATATTTTGTTCATTGCGGTTGTACACCCTAATTTGCAACGGAGCAACTAGTGAAATAAACAGTTGAAATACATGCATATAAATAGTTTTGCCTAACAAAAAATAAACCGCATCAAATGCTTTAGAAATATGACTACACAGAACTTCACTTAAATGAAGTGAAGGGGGCTCCTTTTACGTTTGAAGTCTTGTGGTTGGTACCTTACACCCCTGCCCTTTTTAAAAAGGGTGATTTTGAGGCTTGATTCTTAAGTTAGCTGTGGAGCACTTTCTAGGTCTTAGCTGCTGACCTTGCTTCTTTGCTTACTCCATTTTAAATCCTTGCTTATAGACCGGAAATAATTAATTGCCTGGAGTATCTGGGTTTGATGCTGGAATGGTCTCAGACCAGTTCATTTCTTCCCCAGGAATAACTTCAGGTTTTAATGATATAGTCTAGAATTCTATAGTTGATGACAGGCTGCTTCAAAACAGTACCTTTTGTCCAATTTCTCTTTAGACGTGTTCAGTTCTCATGGGAAAAGTCAGCCCTGTCTCTGCTCAGGCTGTTTCTGTCATGATGGCTGAGAAATCCAGCACTGTCATAGCAGATTCTTTTTTTCAAAATCCTCAGCATGGACATCAGCCTGCTGGGCTCAGGTAGCATCTCCTAGTAAATATCTTGAAGCTTTGGTTGATTTGGGCTGTTTCTTTAATATTGAACCCCCCAATTGGAGAGTTGTTTGATCCTGATTAAGTTGGACATGACATGTCTGGGATGTACATCGTCCATCAGGGAGTAATCAGAAGTCCTGCTTGAGCAAGAAAGGTAGAATTCTCCTCTAGGCAGAACTTTACATACTAGCCTTGTCAGCTGTGTATATTCCAGGTCTAGGAAATTGTCAGCCAGATTATCTGAGCCAGCAGTGTTGCAGATGGGGATGCTTGCCTTCAGGTTTATTAATGACTTGGAGAGGTGTGCATCCTGGTACAGGGATAACTTGGTGGAAGTAGTAGATGCTTTGGTTGCTCCGTAGGATCAATATTCCCTGATCGGTGCCTTTGCTTGTAGAGCTGAAGATGTTTTGAAGAGCTAATAAATCGTGGGGTGTAATTCGTTTTTTACACATAGCTTTTCCATTTTTGTAAAATAATGAAATTATGGTGCCTGCAGTGTATTGTATCCTGACGTTAGATCAGTGGTCGCCAACCTTTAGGACCTCACGGACCACTAAATCCACAGAATCCGGGCCATGCATGCGCGGGTAGCTGTGTGTCACTCAAAGGCGAAGAGACTTCCCCCAGAGTGACGTCATGATGCCAAAACCTGCTCAGACCTGCTTTCTAAACGTCCTGGGGGGACAGTAGCACAGGGCAGCCCTGCCCTTCTGTCCCCTCAGGAGGTTTAGCAAGCAATGGGAGAGCGGGCGGGTTGTGTCCATACAGGGGACATGATCAGCGGGATCAGGAGAAGGATCCTGCTGGGGGGCGCAGTGGCCAGGGCCCCGGACCACCCAAATTTTTTTTGCAGACCACTGCTTGGCGACCGCTGGGTTTAGATTTAAATCATTTTAAAACCTGCTAAAGACTTTTTTTTTTTTTTTTATGTCCCGATGTATAAAACCTTAGCTTTTAAAGAGGGTGTACTTTCTGTTTTTATATAAATAATAATCAGGCAGTCAAGGAAAATATGTCTTGTTTTGTGCAGTGATCATCACCTAAATATTGTTGAACTTGTGGGCTTAGAAGATGCTGGATCCTCTGGGAATCCAAGCTGGGAGGATGAGCTTGAACCATATGTAATATAACCACCTACCCCATATAGTATTAAACTTTTCAGTCGTACCTCTGGCACTGGCTGTGAGAGGTATTGGCCATTTGCATATTATCATTGATTTTACGCATCCATAACTGTTGGAGGTGTGGTTAATTTCCAGTAAAGGAGTATACAGGAGTTGACAGCAATTATGAGATGTCTAAAGTTTCAGCCCTTATAAGACTTTTCTGACATTGCATTATGATGCAGCAAAAAGAACCCAGGGGTCTGTTGGTGTGTGGTCACTTTTTGAGTAAGGGTGATCATCTGGTCCCAAAAAGGACATAGGGCAGGATCAAAAAATGTTGAGCTTGCTGCACTTGTCAAGTCCAAATCTCCAGTTTAGAGCTGTTTTAAGATATGCCAAATTAACATGTTTTACAATAAAAAGCATAATAATATTCTTGTTTTCACATATTTTATTGTACCTGGTATGTATAATTTATAAAATAATTATTTTCTTCTAGGAATGTTTTGCTTCTGCAAAACCTTTCCCTTCACTTTATACTTTTGTATTTTTAATGTTCCCAGGGCAATCCTGTGTGCTAGGTCCAGTTATTTTGCTGCTATGCTGAGTGGAAGTTGGGTTGAGACTTCACAAGACGTCATCCAAATTCAAAAGTAAGTTTACTCTAAAATCTGAAAAATCTAGCCAAAAGAGAGAGTATGATATATTAAAGTATTGTGCACGTTCTACCCGCACATTTTTTTATATGCTTACTGTCTCATTTATATATTATTGTATTGCATTTGTAGAATAGCTCCTGCAATCACACTGAAATGCACAGCTAGGCTTGTGAGCTAGACTTGCAGTATTGCAGCTCAGTTTGTTAACCTCTCTACCCCCAGCCTGTGGTGAGACTATAAAGAGTCATCAAATACCAAGGTGATCTCTTCGCTTTTTGTTAGCATGCTCCTAGCTAGCACATGTGAAGGCCTTAGAGGAGCCAAGTACTAAAACTGCAACTTACTAGAGGTTTAAATCCAAGAAGAATTCCTTGTGTTCAATAAGCAGGACATGTACAGTGTTCTCTTCTGAAATTTTTTAAGCTTAGTGTTCCCAATCACTGTTACCATAGGAATCCAGTAACCTCTATAATTCTGTCAGCTTTCTACTTTTGCTTTTATATTTTGTTCCAACTTCCTAATGCCTACCCTCTTAGTATGTCCCATTTTTTCATCATTTTTGTATTATTTCCTAACTGTCCAATGCCCCTGTATTGTGACCCAGCTTTTCAGTATCTACCCAAAAACAGCTGGGTGGTTACTAAGAAGTGCCGGCTCGTGTGCCTAGCTAAAAGGGGCTGGGGAGAACACTGACTTTTTTTTTCTCCTGTAGACTGTGTTGCTGTTTTTAATATCTGCTTTTAAGTTCAGCTTTTAATGTCTAAAATATTTTCTTCAGTGTGAAACAAACAGAAATGGCAGTCATAATGCATTTTATATATGGAGGAATAATGGATCTTCCCAAAAACATTGATGCTGTGTAAGTAATTTTTACATTCTTGTTTTTAAAACATCCAGGGCATCCTAATTGTGTATTTCAGGAGTAAGGAGATGAACAATTGTACAAGAACAGTGGGCCCTGTAGCCTGCAATCATTAAACCATCCATAGAAAGGCACAGTTGGCGTTTTGATGTGGGGTGGAGGGACGACAAATCTTATTACAGACACATTGATAAATGAGGCTGTGACTGACAGTTTTTGCAGTTTTCTTTTAGAATACAAAAATATTGTGTTGTGGAATGTGCTGAACTCCATATAAAATTTTAATGCTTATTAATTCTTACAACTTTATTCTCTGCAAATCAAGGTTATTATTATTTTTTTTTAATTTAAGCAAATCTTAAGCTACGTTTGCTATCTCTCCTGCAGCCAGATTCTCGTTATTGCTGACATGTATGGAATGGAAGGGTTGAAAGAAGTTGCTGTCTATGTTTTGAAGAGAGACTACTGCAAATTTTTTATAAAGGTACTTGTGCTGGGAATTGGGATTAATTTATCCTTCCTTTAGATCAGGCAATTCCGTTCTTGTGTCATTGTGGATCTGCAGGTTCTAGCATAATCTGACCATCGAGCTTTGTTTGTCTCCTTCAGGCTTAAAGCTCTAAAAATGTTTCCATGTGTAAAGTCTTTTACTAGCCAGAGTATTTGCTCTGTCATAGAAGTCAGTCTCCTAATTCACACACATCTCATACAGTACATCCAGACAGTTGACACTTCTATTTTAGCTCTGCAGCTTTCTCTATATTAGTATCTTTGCATGTTTGAGCTACAATAATAGCTATATAGAATTACAGATTTTGACTTATAAAGCTGAGGATATCCCGCAAAGCAGTTTTTTGCCATCCACAAAGACACCTCTAGGTGTCTAGTATGCTTGGGTGCCTACTGTTTAAAAATCTATATGGACATTAGGTTCAAATTGTAAACTGCTTTATGAAGGTTCACAAACTGCCTTTTGTGGTTTACCAAATCTTTATAAAGGTTAAAAATTTAAAGTGGAACTGAAATTTGGTATCGGGCAGAGCTTTGTTGCTAAAAAGTAAAGGTGATGTCCCTTCTGCAATAAGCATTCTTACCTGTGTGATCATGTCATGGATCTGTCAACTTCTGAGCCATGCATGCCAGGATTGGTTGGCAGGTTGATTGCTAGAATAACCTGCAATCTTGACTTCCCCTTGGATTGCCGAGACTAAATGAATTCCTTGTGCGCGAGTTGCACCCTTTAACGGATCAAGGATGTGAGAGTATCAGTGTTTAGTTTCCCTTTAACATTGAAGAATAGCCTGCACATTAATTGGTGTTTTTTATTACTTAATTACTGAAATGAGAGATGGACTTTTGATTTATTCTTTACCAGCATTATACCTTACCTATAATGTATTCAATTTTAACATTCTAGATATCTAGGTTCTAGATATAAATTGCCACTTTGGTACAATTCTTGCTCCCCTCAAGTTTTGCATCTGTGTTAGAGATGTGTTCTAGTATTTCATACTATGCTCAACATGTTTTATATTTGCTGCCTCCTGCAGAAATTTTAACCTGTATATTTTATTCTGTTCTTTAAACCTACCAGTGTTCATTTACCCCTAGCTTCAAAACTGTCTGACCCAGAACAACTATGCAGCTTATTAGATCTAACTCCTATGTGTGCATCACCTACTGTAACTTTGTTCCAGGTGAGTTACAGCAGGTACAGAAGTCAGACGGCAAGGCAGAGATCAGTGTGGATATCAAGGAGATGGATTAGTGATTTCTTTAGTGTAGGTTTCCTTTTTTTCAGGCAAATGGGCCCTTCTTGTGTGGATACTGCAGTTCCCAGTTCTTGTTCCAGATGGCCAGAAAATAATTGATGTGGGTATAAATAGCAGATGTGTGAACAGAGAATTCTGATCAACCATATGGCCTATGTAACTTGCTCAGGCTCCTCATGTCAAGGTAGCCAGAGTATATAGTTTGTGGCTTCATTCACAGGATACAGCATAGTCCTCAGTATAGGATACATTGCAAATTTAAGCTGCTTTACACAGGCGCCTAAGGGAGGATCGTAAGCCAGATTCTAAATGGCTTAAGGGCAGCAGGGCAATATCTGGTCTATTAGTGCATAAGAGAAAATGGTAACAGCAATTCCAGCACTGTTTATGATTTTCCTAAAGCTGAAGCCCTAATGCCCTGCTAGAAGCAAGTGGGGGAGGTCTTTTGTAGTTTGCATCAGTGACAAGGCTGATAACACTGGGAAACTTTCAATGAGCTGGAGTGAACAGGGAATTATAAACTTGGTGGATTCTTCCTAAGAGAAATGGGATGTGTTTGAACCTATCAAGCAAATCTAACACAACACTTTCATTAGTACATTTAAAGTGCACCTAACTCATAATGTGATGATTTGCTAGGTTGTACGGAACATTCAGGAATGTTTATTGTAGTACCCTATATTTAGCATTTATCAGTACACTTTCTGGTATGTGAGTGTACCTAGGCACTCCTATACCTACCACCTCAAATCTGTAAATCTACAGGGGGAGATCTATGGCACTGCTGCCTTAACTTACTGCTAGTCTCAGACTTGGGGTGAGATTTGGTATGGTCAGTGCTATGCAGCTAACGGTTCCCCTTTCTGGAGGTGCTAAGAAAGAAAAGCTGTTCCTAAGCTAAGACAGTCACCTTCACACACAAATGCAGTGCTAAACAAGGTATATGTAATAAATAATAAAAATTTTATTTTTTGCTTGGGGAAAAGCTTCCAAAAAATAGTTTCTCTTTTACTGGCTGAAAGAGAGAAAATAAAGTTTATTGTTGGTGTTTATAGGCCATGAACTTTTTAAATGCAAGATTTCAATTCCTACCTGAACTTCATCATTAAGCTGTTATATTTTCTTCAAACTTGGATTGTATTTGATTTGGTCAGGGTGTAAAAAAAGACAGTTGACCAGTTCACACTGAACATTGTGTTCTGTGGTATATACCACTCTTAAAAATTTAATTTGTCATCCCTGTGACAGCAGTGACATTTTTTAGAGGTTCTTTGTGAAAGAAAAGCGTCACTGTATCTGCTGCTGAGATGAGGTGTGAAAAATGTAACTAATTCACTGATTCACTAGGATTGGCAGCCTGGCGTAAATAATATTACAAAGGCATGGCAATGCCCAACTCTAGCTTGGATAAAAAAACAAACCAACAAAAAGACCGAAATGGATCTCTGAAAAGCTCTTACAATTAAAGGAAGTTCTGAATATATTCTGCTACCTATCTACTTCTATATTCTACTACAACACTTTTATTTTACTAGCACTGCATTTTTTGTCCCGCATACTGACCAGTCCACTTTGGGTTGAATAACACTTTCTGTGGTGTACAAATGCCATTATTTACTTTGTGGTAACCACTGCATGTGTAGCCTAAAATATGTATGTATGTAGCTGGAAATCCACTATATATCTCCAGTTGAGTAATTTTCATATTTCATTTCCAATAGCAAGATTACATAAAATCTGGTTTTAGATTAGGTTCTCACATTTTAAAAGTTGAAATCTGAATTGTGGTAGGATTGCTTGTTGTATAAATGTAAAGAAGACGGTTGGTATACATAACAGGAATGTGATAATGTTCACCAGTATTTGAAAGGCAGATAGTAATACAATGGCACAGGGCAACAAATTTGTAAGCTGTGAATGTGTTGTCACTCTCTGCTATTCAGCTATGAACTCCTGTATGATGGTATGTATGTAAGTGCACTGTTATTGGACTTTCGACCTATTGCTTACTAGTATCTATTTCTCTTGCTCAGTAGTTTTATTATAATTTATACTTTACCTGCATACCCAGTCCTGTGAGGTCTTCTATCTTTACCAGACACCACATCTATTTTGTCCGGTTCTTTAAACCTTTACATCAGTGTTTCTAATCCTGGCTTCCTCCAGTGGTTGCTAGGGGCAACAAGTAATTTGTGCTTCTCAAATTGGTCTAACTGATACAAAATATTGTTTTGGCTATCCAAAAGGGTGACCTTCTTCCCACTCCATTCACTTTGATGGAAAGTTATCAGAATAGAGTGTGTGGATTGGCTTCCTATTGAAGTGCACAAGGGTCACAATGCACAATGCACTGTGTTCATAATTGTTTTGGTTGGGTGCAATTTCAGGTAAAAAAAAAAAAATAAATAAAAAAATGGAGATTCCTGTGACTTGGAAAGTAACAGAGCTTCTACCAGGGAAGAGATAAAGTGGTTTAAATGATGTGTGCACTTTTATGTACTTCTTTTTAACCTTACTTGCCTAACCATCCTCGTGTTTCCCGCCTGATGCCACATAGCAGCTCTTCAGGATCTTTTCCCTAAAACATCCATATCCATTAACCTTCTGCTATCATTTAGGCTTTGTACTAGTTGGGTTAGAAAATAGATTGGAATATTCCAGGTATATGAAAAAGGGAACTGCCCCTCTGTTCTCACTGCCAGCTGCAGCAGACAATTAAATTATTTTGCATAGTTGTAAAAATATCACATAAAGGATTCTTGAACTGTAATGAGGCTTTATTTTTCATGTTTCTTTTCTTTCATTACATTTTTTTTTAATTGTACTGTGGACCAGTCATTATTCAGAATGTTACCTGTGTAAGTTATCAGCCCATGTTTGCTCCTGCTTTCACAATTTCACCGTAACTGAGCGCCTTTTTCTAACCAATATCCATGTCCTTGGTTGCCACTAAAGAGTTCTATTTTGACAGAATTTAATTGTTTAACCCCTGAAGCTAACCTGTGCTAGTTTCCTGTCTGTCATGGTATTTTTACATTCTAAGTCGCTGATCCAGAACCGGTCTAGTGTTTGACTTAACTCCCAAGTTTACGATCTGTATACTTGATCTGGGTCACTGACCCAAAGTATTAAAATCATAAGACAATATGTGACTGCCTGACACTGTGTAGCAGTTCGTATTCAAAGTTTGAGAGTTTTTCAGAAAAACAAGGCACTGAAGCCTCTAAATTGCCTCTCAGTTGTTCTGTCCCATCTGCAAGGAATTTACATTTAAAGGTTGGGGGCTTGCAAGGTAATGCTATGAGAGGATCAGCTACTGAGAAAGTGAGGGAACCAACTGTTAGGGATATTTGGGAATAGATTTTTCATGGTTCCTGAATGTCAGTGAAGCTTTGTTTTAATGCTTATTATGAATGTTTTACTTACTTGCAAGTCAAAAGTCTGGTGACAGGTTCACCATACTTTAAGATCACATGGGGTACACAGGAAAGGCTTTTCTATGTAACAAAGGGTGTTGGGCACCTTGTGGAAACAAACGTCAGACAGGACAACAAGAAAAAAAAAATATGAAATGGATGACTAATTCATTTTAACTTATTTTGTTAATTAGTAAAATATAAAATGCTATTATTATTATTATTATTATTATTATTATACAGTATTTATATAGCGCCATCATATTACGCAGCGCTGTACAAAGTACATAGTCATGTCACTAACTGTCCCTCAAAGGAGCTCACAATCTAATGTCCCTACCATAGTGATATGTCATGTAGTCTAAGGTCAATTTAGGGGGAAACCAATTAATCCTATTGCATGTTTTTGGGATGTGGGAGGAAACCGGAGTACCCGGAGGAAACCCACGCAGACACGGGGAGAACCTGCAAACTCCATGCAGATAGTGTCCTGGCTGGGATTCGAACCTAGGACCTAGTGCTGCAAAGGCCAGAGTGCTAACCACTGAGCCACCGTGCTGCCCTATTCACATTTCTTTATATTTAGGGTTAACAAGAAATGATTTAATAATAGACACAGCTGCTGTTATGTCAGTCCTGCTCAGTATCTGATTTTTGTAATACTGATTTAAGGGAAAGATCTTCCAGATTGCTAATTTTACAGTATTATTCCAGGGAAAAAATGGAAAATACAGTTCTATATTCCTACAGTAATTGTCAAATATACAGTCCAATTCTGTTTCTTTTCCTTTCACAATTGCATTTCATTTGAGCAAGGGGAAATGGTAAAATCTTGACAGATAGAGAAATAGCTGAACCATGGTAGCAGAAATGCACATCAGGTGGCCTATGTTGATGCTGTCAGGGTGAGAGATATACAGAAATGTCTATAGTCTTTTACTTATGCCTGTGAGGTACATTGTCCTTTTCCGTAGATAGTCATGTACATGACAAGCTAAAGTACACCTGCCAAGCAACAAATTATTTTCTTTAAAACTCTGACTACATCCAATGTGAATGACAAAGCAGTAAAAGAGAGAATGTACACGTCACAAAGCAGAGGGTAAAGTACATTCTATTTATTTGAATCCCTCCAAGTATAAGAATTGACTTAAATTGGGTAAAGTAGCAGCCTGTGGAAAATTGCAAATCTAACCCTTTATTTTCTCCAAACATACCTGTCTAGCACAATGGTATAAAGGCCAAAATAGCTGTTGTAACTTTAAAGGTTTTTATATTAATGCTTGATCTAAATGTGAAAAAGACATTTTTTGTACCGAAGACCAACAATGCAAGGACCTAGCACAACACCTAGCCTGCTTACAAAGTGTGCTGATATGTACTGGGAAAGAAAAAATCCAATGAAGGTTAGGTCGCCTAAAATTAATAAGATAGGCAGAGTCATTTCATGGCCCAGGTTATGTTGGTTCCCAGCCCAGAAAACTGAGCATATGCTATTCGTGGAGGGCATTACCATGATACCCTTCCTTTACAGTGTATTGGTGCCACACTCTGCTTCAGTAAAGACCACCCAATGCAAGGAATAGAACCCTGCTCCACATCACCAGCTTAGAGATTTTACAAATTTTAGGTATGAAAAGCATAAACAGCCTATGTGGATCTTTGGGGGATGAGGGTCATAGATTTTGGTGAAAGATCTGGCAACTCTAGCACAGGGCCTGTAAACAAAACTGAGAAGTTTAACTCCCCATCAATGGCATTGGTTGTGCGTGAGATAATAGAAGTAAATCAGTTCAAGAAATGTATTCCTTTTGGCTAGAACAACCAGTGTTAATCCATCTGTTTTTTTTATTGGTGAAAAAATATTGGTTCAGTCGTTTGAGCAGCGATAAACCATTAATATGCATAGCTGAAACATTCATCAGTCTGCTTTGCTTTTTACCCGTCTAGTAAACATCAAATTGTGGGAGTGTCAGCCTTGTCAAATTATAGATGGTCTTTTGTTCCACTTTAACAATAATCTTGTTTCTGTTATAAAGCCAGTGGGATGAAAACCATCATATAAACATTTCTCAAAACATGCTGGGTGCAGATGATAATTCAGCTATAGATTTTTGCTGTCATTTTTTTTCACAAGCATTTACTACAGAATTTTTAGATGATATGTTAGATATATTTTTGCTACTGGCCGTGCTGAGAAATGCTTCATTTGTTTTATTTCAGCCTGTCGTAGGAATGCAGCAATCAGTGTTAGAATGTCTTGCTATTGCCTATTCTGTGGGAGAGGAGCCATTGTAGACCTCATGTATGAAGTAAGTATATGTGTTGGCGATTTGTTTCTGTTTTGCGCTTTTAAACCATGTTTGCTTTTTTTTGTTCAACGAAAAAGTGGCAGGGGAGTTAAGGTTTCTATGTTGGGGAGATTATGCAAATTGGTCTTTAAAAAAATAATACATCCTCAATGGACCATTGTGGTGCACTTTAATAGGCTCCCCAACTGACCAAAAAATTGCTCCTGCTCTAAATTTTACAACACACATTAAAGCATTGCCTCACATTCCAGTATGCTGCACACTGGGTTCATTAGGACCCAGTTTATAAATGATAAATTTTGTTTATAAATTAACAAAAGAGCACAAACAAACCAAACATGGGTTAGTCCAGTGGTGTGTGTCTTTTTTTTCTTTTTGTTAAGCTACTTTTAGATGTAAGTTGCCCAATTTAGCTAGATCAGGCAATGGTCTCCTGTAAATGTCTTCCCAGCAGTGTCTGTCTGTTCTCCGGAGACAATCACTAGATGAATCGATTTAAAAAAAACTGCCTCATTGCTACCTCCCTCAGACCTAAGTAACACCAGCATTTGCCTGGGTCACTCCTTTTGTTGCCTAAACTTGAAAGAATAGTGGAGCCGACCTTGTACAATTATAGATTACTTTGTAGTGTTTGTTGGTTTTGTTTTCCTAATTGCAGTAGGATTATGCTGTAATTCTAATGCCCTTTAATGTCTATGGGAATATTGCTTCTATTTATGTAAAATTAAATGTTTATAAAATGTACTAATTTGAATTTTTTTTTTTTGCTTTAATGTCCTTTTAGGTGGATGGAAAAGTATTTTGTGAAATGTTGGTCTGAAAGAAGTTTTGCCAATTTGCCTGCAGATCTTCAGAATAGCTGCCTTTCTGCTTTGGTTCAGTCACTTGTAAGTACGCATAAGCTCACTGTAAATCTGTATTTCTGCTAAGTGTGTGTTCCCTTGTTTTGCTTGTGGTTAAAGGGTTGTTAAAGTTTTGATTCTGTAGTTCTTATTTATTTCACCTTTAAATTAAACATTAAATGGGATACAGTCAGTCGTTTATGAATATGAATAAAGCATCAAGATTTATCCTGATTTTAAAGTTCCTTGGCAAAATATTTCCATGTGGTCATTTATATGGAAGGTAATGCCATACATTTCAAAAACTTAAAACTGTGCATGTAGGATTGGTTATTGGAGGCCATTCCTTCCACAATGTGTTTGAATAACTACATTTTACAATCTGTTTAAACCAAATGTAAAATGAACTGCTAACTGAGTGATTCAGTTTATGTAGGTCAGTGCCTCTAGGATCAAAATTAATTCCCCTTACACCAGTTATTTAAGCCCAATGTCAACTGATGACTGACATGTTTTAAAATGTGCTGTAACAACACTGTCAGCTTGCTTTTATTCTCAATAAATGTGCCAATGGGAGAGCTCTGGTAACATCTGGTAATTGCGTTAGGATAGGATTGAGTTCATGAGTTGTATTTCATGATATTTGCACAGTATATGGTTAGTTTTGTGTGTGCAATGTTTGTTTTTAATTTATTTTAAATGTTTTCAAATTGATATTATAATGAGTAATGCTTGTAATCCTGTGAATGAAAGTGGATGAGTTGTTGTTTGCATCTGATTAGGTTTCTACTGTCTTCTTTAGAGAAGATGAAGCAAAAACATTTGTTGTTACAACTTTATACAGCTGTCTATTTTGTTTTGATATTGATTTGCCACGTCCTAAAGTTATTTACACCAAAAAGTTACCATATAGGGGGGCTGAGAGAAAGCAGCAAACATTCTTAATTCAGTAGGTAATTAAAACAAACATTTTAACAATCTAAACTACTTTTTATATTGTGATTTTAACACAATACAGATTCACCTATGGATTTCATGTTATTATTTTTTCTATATGTGACTCAAATAATGTCATTGAAAGTTTTGCAGAAGAAATACATTTTTTGGAAGTTATAGATCATGTTTCTCAAATGCTTGTGGTTCATCATGCATATGTCCTGTAAATTACCTAAGCAACTCAATGGTTTAAATCATATCACCTTCTTCAAGGGAAGAACAGGTCACCTGCGGGAGATAAATTTTCACAATGTCTATAAAATGAAATATGTAATTATTAACCATGTGTCTAAATGTATATAAAATATTTTATTTAGCTCAAATTGATTATAGTTATCACAATTACCTTTTAGCTCATCAAAATTATAGCCACTTCATAAAAGAATGTAATTTTCAACCACTAACTTCCACGTACAACACCTGTAGGTTCAATTTATGTCTTTATTGCCCCATTTATGTGTTGCTTTAATGCTTCTCAAGAAGGAATTTTAGTTTGATTTTTTTTGCCTATGCTGGGATGTATGAACTCCCGCCACGTGCTCAGTGTACATTGTGCAGAAAACTGTGAACTTGCAAGTAGGGATTTTTTTTTATCACAGATAGTATTTTTCTTCTGGGCTAAAAAGCCTGCCTGTTCAATAAATTGTGGGCTAAAGTTTCACTTTAACACCCCCAAAAATGTGCAATTTTTAGGAATGCAGTACACCACCGCTCACAGTAGGCTTGCGTTCATTTCAGGATGTTCCAGTATTGGTGCATTGGGCTGCCATATGGAATAATAATGGCACCCCAATGCACCAATTGTGCTGCAATATAAAAGTGTGAATTTCAAAGCACATGGAGGCTGGCATTGATCATCTCCTGTTGTGAAAAATGCAGGTTACTAATTCACTGATCTTAAAATCTGCATGTAAAGACTAGTTTTACCCTGTGTATCTGTTGAGATACAGGACATGATGGTAGTCTGCATAGTTCTTTAAAAACAGGCAACTTTTAAATGGCATAGTTTTGAGAAGGGCTGATTTTTTACCTTCTGTGTTACATTTCAATAACGTTCAATCATGAAGTATAGGCATCAAAGAGCATGAAAGAGAGTCGGTCATGTGACCAGTATCTCCTCTTTTTTTTTTTTTTTTTCCCCCTCCAATTGTTATTGCGCGCCGCCATCCATGCACAGCAAGCATAGCACAATATGCTTTATAAATGTCCAGTAGTTTTTGGGTTTTTTAGGTATTTTGAGGAAGGACCTGTAGAATACTGAACAATATAATAAAAGAAGAATCAATTGTGATAAGGGAAGCAGCATTATAAATGCTCCAAGTGTGATTCATTTACCTTTTACATGCATTCCTTCAGATTTAATAAACAAAACTTCACTTTATAGTATTTCAGCAGATACCATAACATGTTCATTTTATAAGCATGTTCTAGTTTGGTTTTACATGTCTCATATACAACATTAGGTAAATTTGTTTAAATACTGTTTGAACTTGACCCAGTTTATCTAGGAAAGGTTTGCCTATTCCATATTTAGCAACGACATGCTGAGTAAATTAACATGAGCTTGTATAATTATTTGATGTCATGTAAGTCAATGATATCAATTAAATATTTAGCCCAGTTTTATGAATTCTAAAAAAAAATTATTCAAGAAGAATGTTTATAAAATATATAATATATATATATATATATATATATATATATATATATACTATTGTATCCCGTAAAAACTCAGAAAGGACATTCAAGATTTCGGTCCCATTTGGCAATAATCATGTAAATCTACACGGTTGTTCGAACATTAGACTTGTAGCTGTATATGTGTCCTAGCATAGGATCTTCAGCTATAGACAATCAGTATTCTAACAAAGAATCTGTATCAATATACAGGAAAGGGAGCAGCTTGTTTTAGCAAATGATTTTTAATTATATACAACAAAGGGTCCAGCATGCTCTTACATGATATCTCTCACTATACATAAGGGTAAGACCAGCAGTTTTTTTAGAATCTTGCAAAAATATATAGGAAACCAGGCAGCGTATTCTAGCTATAGATTCTAAAGAATTATATATATATATATTTGCAAAAAAGTAGGTAGCGTGTTCTAGCATGGGACTACTTTTAGTTGTGTAGCTTTCTAGCAAGTGATCCCTTAGCCATATACAAGGAAGAGAAAATTTTCTTCTGGTGTGTAATCTCAAGCCATATACAAGAATGGGAAGTGTGTTCATTTTTTTGCTGAAAAACATAGAATCTTTAGATGTACCCCGCAAAATGAGCTGCATATTCTAGCTATGTATAGGAAGGGAACGGTGTGTTCTAGCATGTGATCTTATAAGAAATACCTTGAAAAATAAGCAATGTGTTCTTTCATGGAAGCTATATAATAAAGTAAGCAGTGTGTTCTAGCATGGAATTTTTCATCTATGTAATAGGAGCAGTCTGAAATGGTACAAGTGAGGGTCATGATGCAAATTTTAGCTTTCTGACTGTTTAGCAGACAACTACGTTTTCAGAGTTTTCTCTTTAAAATAATTATGTACATGTTGTGTTAATATCTATTGTGCAGCGTCCATGCATGAATCTTGTATGAAGCCATTTCCATGTGGGATGACTGAATGGTTATTTGAGATTTTTATTAGCAAATGTATAAAAAAGAGAACATATAAAAGCTTTTTGGCCCCTTCACATCTGCAGGCAACAGATATGTAATGGGTGCATTGAACTATAAAAAGTTCTGCTTGCTTCATCTTTGATACTGTTGCAAAATGTGGGTTGCATCAAGTTCTGTGGGGATGCATGTATGGATGCATGCAAATACAAGATACATCTTCATAGCCTTGATTGTATGCCAATCTCTCTTGTTATTTATCAATATTCTGTTTTCTGATGATACATTCAAGTTTGAATCAGTATTGCTGGCTGCTTTATTCCCTGTATTAACACATAATATACATATTAACAAATGTAAGTATGTATAGAGTATAGTTTTCTCCTCACTTTAATCCTCACTGGCTGGCTCCCTCCCTACAGATATTATCCCTTTTACATACTCTCTAGCATAAAAAGCCAAGTTTAAATAATCAGGGTAGGGGTGCTGGAGCTTGGCAGAACAAGGGGGACTGGGGATATACCTGCTTTAAAAAAAAAATAACAATAATAAAACTGTAACATTTTTTAAGCTTTTATGGGCCTGGAATATGATCAGCTAATTTATACTGAAGGCACAAATTAGCTAATAATGTGTCCCATGTGTAGACATGTTTTGATTGAATGTGTTAAAATTTGAGTCATTGATGGGTTTGAAACTCTGGGAATTGATGCTTCAAGGTAAGGCAATCATTGCAGTCCTGCCAAGACAATGTTTGATTTCTCCAAAGTTTTACAAAATATTTTAGAAATGCTGCACAGTATTTATTTAATAATCTAAACTGCATTCAGCTGCATGGACTGAAAATGTGGTAAAGCGAGAGACAAATAACTGTGCTATGTGTCAGGTGAAGGACTTTTCAATCCATCTGGTGACAGACACCCTGCAATTATCCATGTTGACACGTTATACTATGGAAGTTTGTGTGCAGAGCTGGGCGGTTCTGGCTGTCAGTTGATAAATCAAGAGGTTTTCTGTGTCAGTCAGTGTGTGCCCTTTGGTAAAATGTGGATGGGTGGTTTCTTTTATAAAGCATACTGAATTCCTGACCCTTTCTCTGTCACAATAAGCTTTGTTTTCCAGTCCTACAGGAATGCAGCGTTTCTGTTAATGGAAAGTGACAGGCTGCTCAGCAGTCTTCCTGAGGTGAAGTGGACTGAAAAAGTGAGGAATTTAGCATCTGGTCTCCAAGATGAATGTGTGAGATTTATTGTGACAAACTTCTCCCAAACAATAAAAAGTGAAAGTTTTACACACTTGTTACAGGTACTTGCAACTTTATTTTCTGGTCTTGATCCTAGTCATTGTAATATTCTATTGATTGTCCCTATTTTGTTTAAACAAGTCATCTTGTTTCCGCCATAAAATACGGCCTGCACTCCACAACTTGATTAATTGCTGACATCATGGGCCTGATTTTATTTAGCTCCCCAAGTCTGGAGTAGATAGACTATCATGGGTGAACCTGGTGATCATGCAACCCTGGAATACAAACGCCAATACAAATTTTGTGTAAATTTCTCTGGCATTCCCATTGATTACTATAAGCAGATGTTTTTCAGCTCTAGACAATGGCTTTGGGTAAATTATCAGAAGATCATCCACTCAGTCATCTGTGTTAATGAACCCTTTGTCTTAATATGGATATGTAAAATCCAGCAATCCATGGCAATCGGTAAGGTGTATCATCTTCTCACTGATATGTCATAAGCCGCAGAGGAATTGTTTTTTGGGGCAAGAATCCTTTGTGGATTTACAGCAAAAAATGAATACCCAACCAGCACAAACATAGCAGTTGCTCTGGGTTTTTTTTTTTTTTTTTCTAGTCAAGTATGGGATGCAAGGGTAATTCCATTGCCAGAAACTTGCTGGTATTTGTCTAGGGTGTATTGCTTTTCTGTCATCTAAAATAAGCTAACAGCAGTGCATTTCTTCTCACCCTTTTCAGGCCCAGGGGATGAGCAGCCGGCCATATCTCCTAGAACATATTTTTAATGAAATAGAAAATAGCATTTCATTTAAAAACTGTTCCTCTCTTTATATGGCCGTGGATGAGTTATTAAAGTTGGCAACAGAAAATGAAATGGTGAGTGTTATTGTGTTCTTACTTTTCTAGATTTTACAGAAAGCTGTGTAAATGCTCTCCTCTGGGTAATGCCTTTTAATCCCTACACGATACAGTTGCAGATCTGACTTTCGATTCAATCACCCATCACCACTGATTTTTCAGAACAGCAAATAAATTCTTATAGCATTCTTTCTTATCAATATCACCCTGCTCTGTATGTTTCTAAAACGTCTTTCTATCTTTTAAATATCAGTGGGGATAATACTGATGTTTTGTTAGAAACATGCTGACCTTTTTAACCAAACACTATAGGGCTACATGGCAAAGTGCAGATTGTGACTGACTTTCACTAAAAATATATAGAACGGGGGTTCCCAACCTATGGCCTGTGCCCTGCATGCTGCACGTATAACTTTTTAACCATTGAAAAGTTGTAAATGACATCTTGCCCCTCGGCCCAGACAGTATTTACATATATATGCCATTAATGTAAAAATGTCCACATTAAAGCCAAGTATTTTTTCAATAAATCACCTGACAGCCAATCAGAAAGTTAATTACAACCATGTCACGTATTGGTGTGCAAAAGGGACTTTCTGATTGGCTAGCTGTTCTGGCCTTTCCTGTTGGGAATTAGTGCTGCCTGTAAAAACTGAGCTACCCTAAAAAACTGCTTGGGTTAGCTCAGTGGTGCAAGCATGGGACATAGACTCCCTCTTTTTCCAAATGAGTGCAAGCACTGGGAGGATAAAGGTCTTTATGCTACGCATATTTTAGGGGAGCATCAATTGAAAATATTTAGTGTATGTTGTCTGCATCTGCTTAATTATTGTCTCAGGCCCGATGAGATAATATTTTATTCTTGTAGGAGCATTATATTGTGGTTTCAGCTCAATAAAGTAAAGTCAAACAAGCAATGTGTTTTATAGTGAATGACTAATGCCATATGTTCCAAGGGTTAAAAGGAATACCAGACTAAGAATTTAATTTTTTTAATAATTTCCGAAATAATTTTTTACAAATGGCGAACTGGTACCTCAACCAAAACTTTTGGGGGGCTCCTGATCTAAAACAGGCATGTTGATTTTTTTAAAAGCTAGTACAAGCATAACAGGCATAAGTCCACTCTTATATTCTTCATGCCTTACTTAACTATTCAGACTGGACCACTCCCCTATTTCTATAAAAGAAAGGCTAATCGTTTCAGAATTCCAAGACGTGGAGGGCTTAATACTCTTCCTTGAGATGACACAGTAAGTAAGCACGGGACAGCTATGAATTTCTCATATAAAAAAGTGGTAACTACCGTATTTTTTGCCGTATAAGATGCTCCGGAATATAAGACGCACCCAATTTTAAAGGAGGAAAATCTAGAAAAAAAAGATTCTGAAAGATAATTCCCCTTCTGATCACTCATGTGACATTCATACCGGTATTCCCCTTCTGATCACTCATGTGTCATTCAAAATTCCCTTCTGATCACTCTGTGTCATTCAAATTCCCCTTCTGATCACGCTGTGCTTTTTTCCACTGTACGGCAGTTAGGACAGGGAACAGCAGGTGGCGCTGTGCCGGCTTCTTTCGCTCTGCTTTACAGACAGGACACTCCTGCTTTAAATGGTTCACTACCATTTAAATCGGTAGTTGCCAAGCTTTTGGGACCTACAGACCGCGCAGAATCAGAATCTGGACCACGCTTGGGGAGCCGTGTGTCATTCAAAGGGGAAGAAACTTCACCCATAGTGGGCTCATAATACCAGAACCTGCACAGGGTGGGGGGGTTGCGTCCTAACGGGGGGCATGGTCCGCGGCTTTTGGCGGCCAAAGGCGCGGACCACAGGTTGGCCACCGCTGATTTAAACCATGATAAACTGGTTCATCTGCCTAAAACATGCAATGTATAGTTATGCCCTTATTTATTGTACAGCGCTATGTTGGTTCTATATAAATCCTGTATAATAATAATATTAATAATTATAATAATATTGCCTTATCTTATAACCAGTTTTTACAGGTTTTTAGTAGAGCAAATCTAACCAATTGTCCAGGAGAATAAACAGGTTTTATGTTCACTTGATTTGTACCTCAATGCAGTACATTTTTAACACATTTTGTGTTGTAGTGTACCATACTGCTCAGTAGCACACTGTTAAACACTGTTGTGTTTTGCAGATTTTCTTCAATTTTCTTAGTTGTATATTGGAAGTCCATTTAAACATCCTGCTTAAATGCAATGCCTAATAACGCACAGCACCTGATTATAAAGTTGTGAAAAAGGACCAAAACTACTCAAGCAACCTAAATGATAAACTTGGCATTCTTCAAATAAATGATGTTTTGGCCGGTTTTATTTTGTTTTGTTTTTTTAAACCCTGGCCATCAGTTTCCCGTATGTTATGTATCCTCACCAGGCCATAAATAGCCAGACCTTTGCTAAATCAGAAATGTTTTTTCTGTACAGTGTCATTTGAATGGCACGGCTAATAGATGTCTTTATACAGCACAGACTGCAATGCAGACAAATCTAACCACGGATAATGTATGACAAGCTGCAGCCATGAGGAAGTCGCTGCAGGTTGTGTCCATTAATAAAACCATCACAGCTGATCTTGATAATACCCACCTGCAGCTCTGGCAGTCTGCTAAGAAGTGTTTTTTTATTTATTTATTTATTTTATTTTATTTTTATTATCTGTTTTTTTTATTTTAAATATATAAGTATTTTAAGGCAATCTGGGTGAGCCATATCATTTTGAGTGGTGTCATATGATGTTAGCATAATAAATAAACATATGCTCATCTGTAATGAATCACCTGCCTTTGCTAGGAGATTGCAAAACTGCCAACTATTCCAAGAAGATAAAAATACATTCCTGTTTGCTGTAAGCTAGGTGATGGAAGCTAGTCTTTTTCCCTTTTAAGCATCCTGCATGACTAGCTTGCTTCTGGTTCTGCAGGGACATGGTAAAGAGTTCTGCAGTTAACCTGTTCTGTTCTGCGCATTGTAATAACAAATAGCACAGCAATCCCAATGCCTCAGGTAGTAAAGAGATTACAGGATTTATGAAAGACCATTAAAACAAGATACTTTCACTGCACACTGATCGTATTACCTCGCATGAACTTGTATTTGAAACATATGAAATCAGTTGTCTGCTGTTATTCAGAAATAATATGCCGGAGGAAAAAGAAAACAGAAAAATTGGCTGATGTGTGGGTTTAAAATTCTGATATGTTTGAGATGTAAAAGCTACTTTGTAGGCGAGCTCTATTTAATGAGTTACTATGTAAATATGATGAGAAGGCGTAGTGGGCAAACCTGTAATAACATACATGAAACAAACAGAAGAGCTGCTGGCTTTGTTGCATTCACAATTGCTCCCAGGAGTATTTGACTTTGCAGCCAGCTGGAAGAATGACACCGGCATAGAAGCCAGTGTATTTAAGATGGCGTTTCCACCGCCTGTCACAAAGCAGCTTCACATCCACGCCGGTTGTATAATCTAATGCTGCAGACCTGAAAGCCATTCGTAATGCTCCCTCCAGTAGGCAGTCATACAGTCTGTGTGATGACATCATAGACAAAGCTTAGGGAGTAAGTAGATTCTGAGAGAGGAATATAATGACTGGTTGCCATGGAAATGTTCCTCTGAACAGCTGCTGATTTGTCGCTTTAACATAGGTTTTTACGTGCAAGATCCAAGCTCTGCGTGATAAGCTGTGGAGCTTCCTGGTCCAGTCTTTTTATGCTGTACGGCACACAGAGGGCTGGAAATTGATGAGGCCGGGTGATCAGGACAAAATACAAGCAGGTACCTTTCAGCACATTCCTATGTGTTTATGAATTCCAGAAATTGTGTTCCTAATGTTGCTTATAACCGCTGCATCGTGCCCTGATATATGTTTCTGTTAAAGCTCAGTCTTTAGTGAAATATATTTGCATGCCATATCTTTATTCTGCTTTTTGTAGTTATATTTATAATTAGATGAAGAATCGATTGCCATAAATTTCATGCCTATTTACACACAGATAAAAAAAAAGCGCTGCTGCAGTAATTATCTGCCCCCTGATCAAAGTGTTCTATGTAATCTGCATGATGTCTGGTTATCCCTTTGCAGAGAAATATACTATTTTCCACATGACTTGTATCAGGGAAAGCTACGGAGCAAAGGTTCAGTATAATCAACATTGAATTCAGAGCATGAACAGCCTAAATATGAAGCATCAGCAAAATCAGACCAATTTACGGTCAATATTGATGATGCTCTTGTGTGTACATTGCACACATTTTGTTATTTTTAGGTGCTTTTGTGGTATTCATGCCATGTGCAAGTCCAATACTGAAATACTAAATTATAATAATCTCATAAATCTTTGGGACCGGTTAGCAGTATTTTTTTTTTTTTTTTTTTACACACTTATAGTAATTGATTCCTGTCAATGTCTCAATAACACCAATACATCCACAAAAGACCACATTTGCATGCATGCTTTCTCATACATAATGCAAAACAGCTGATCTTCTTTGTGCATATTAGACTGACATGGTCCATGACATCATTTTATAAATGCTTTTAAAACCCGTTTATTTTTTAATTATTTACATGCATTGTTCATTAGGAAAAGCTTTCTTCATAAATCGGCGTTCCTGTGTTAGCACTTCCCGTTTTTATGCATGTATTTCCCAGAAGAAATCTTGCCCTTAATTCAGTATAGTAAAATACTGTTACTGCAGTGGATGCTGCTGCGCGATCACTGACTACTTCACTGGTGGAGGGGGACCGTTTGCAGCATAGTATTGTAGGGGGTAAAAAAGTGCTCCATTTCCTGGCAGCATGCTTTTAGTAGTACATTTCTATAGGAAGGTTACTCTATATCATCACATACATCCCTTTAGTATTCAGATCCTGCTACATAGAATCATAAACCATGTTATTTCTTAAGATAAATAGCTGTATATTGCTGTTTTGCTTTTGTTAATTAACCAATGATTGTTTTATTTTCTAGCTGCCTTTGATAAAGGGGATGATCGAAGACTTGCAAAGAAGCCCACATTTACTAGTTCTCAGGTAAATCTGAATTTTTTGCTTTTGCTTTTTTTTTTTTTTTTTTTTTTACACTGTGTGATAAAGAATGGCGAATCAACAAATATAAAGATAATTTATTGTTTTGATTACAGTTATAGGTGGGGAAAAATACTAAAAACCCAAAGGTTATTGTGTTGTAAACCTTTATAGCACTCAGGTTGCAGATTGAATAATTCCTTTCCATGGTATGTTATGGAATTTAGAGAAAATACCGTTTTCTAGATGCTGCCTCCAAATTAACATGACCTCAATAAATAAAACCTAAGATGTAAATGCCATTAGGTGTCCCATGAGTCATTAACGGGGATCTTGATTTGATTCAAAAAAAATGAAAGGGCATAACCAATGTATCTGTAGTATCTTGGGGAACACTGCATATTTCTTCTGATAGGCTGGCAGCATCCCTTAGTTCTTCCTTCTTCTACTATCTTACTCGAGAAGACTGTCACATGTGCAGCAATGCAGCATTCCCATTTGGCACACTTGAAAATGCTGTTGAAAATGCCGAAAAGTGCTGCTACACATTATCATGAGAGAGGTGCTAGAACAAACATTAGGATTTTGGGTTGCTTTGACTCAGCTGATCAATATCAAGAAAGTTCATAGCTTTTTACATGCTTTTTTACATTGATAATGTTGACCTAAAGTATATACTGTCAGTATAGGTCCCCTTTAAATTTGCATTTATAAAAGTTATGTATATATTTTTTAAATGTTTATAACTAGTGTGTTCTTTTCAGTCCCTTTAGAGGTGGGTGGCTTTTATGGGCCCTGATTCATTGTTCTTTAATCTAAAGTTGAAATATTGTGAGTCATACTATATATTATGCTGTATTTCTTTCTTAAGCACGCCTTTAAATGCAAATCACCTGCTTAAGGTAAATGGTATTATAAATGTATTTTATTTTTTTAAATCTTTCTTTCTATGCCTAGTAAGTTCTCATTGTACGTGAGGGCAGCCATATTTGCCTATGACATGAGAGATCTGCTTCCTGCTTAGCAGTTCTACAAGATAATTGTAAATCTTATAACGCAAAGAAGTACTGAAAACACAGCAGTGTTTGGTTGATACTCCGTCTCATTGATACCCCCGACATTAATAGGAAAGAGGGTAGACTTACTCCTGTAAAATAAGTTATTTTCATATATATCTCTACATTTGCTATTGTTATGGGAAAGAAAGCTTTTAAAATGCCATATAAATTTGAGTAATACATCAGAATGGTTGTTACACTAAAAAGGTGCTGTATACACAGGAGTACTAAAGGTGATGAGTTCCAATGCCCAATTGCAATGTAATTAAAATATTTCTAATTCCTGTTTTATTGCTGCACATGTGCTTAGTGGATCACATCTTCCAGCTCAGCCCGTTTACACAAGATTGACAGGTTTTTTTAAAGCTCTGCTACATGGCATGGTCTGGGAGCTGGTTGAATCCTTTTGTTGTTCTAGCCTCACAGCCACCAGTGGCTGTTTTATGTAGTTGGAGGCATATCCTGCCTTGGTTCTGACCTCTGGATTACACTGATGGCACCATCCGAGTGTTTTAGAAACAGGGAGTGCTAATTGTAGGGTGCTCAGGTTTAGGTCTATTTTCCATTTTATAGATAAGCATAAGTAGCTATCAAACATAATTTTACCTTCTAAGCAAAAACAATAATGTTTTCCTATATAAGTGGGGGGGGGGGGGTAGGAAGAACACTGAAAAAAACACAAATGTCCTGCTAGTTAGAACAGTTGTTGAGAGATTGGTTGGTTTGGTTTGCTTCAAAGAAAATAAAAGTTCTCTATGGAATTTCTAACAAATTTTATCTCCTCCACAACAAACAAAAAACAAAAACAAATCTGTGTAGCTGGGGTCTTTGACTAAAGCAAATGTCTTCCCACTAAGTGGTATACTGTTTCCCTTGGTCTGCAACTACTCTTCTAATATAGCTAATCTAATCTACAATATTTCTCTGGGTGGTTCAGTTATTGATAACTTGATAAAACTGATCTCATTGTTGAGCATAGAACCTTAAGCTCCGCAAGAGCTGGATCAATGCACATTCCTGAGATGAAGAGGCATTTGCCTATACAAGGAAGACCTGTTTAATTTTTAGTTAGATAAATATTAATTTATTTCATTATTAATAATTATTAAAATAAAGGTTACTTAAAACAATAACAGGTAAGTAAAACAATCTGAATTTGTATGCATTTTGTTTGTTTCCAATGCTTAAACAAGTAAATCCAAACTTGCTTTAGAAAGCAAAATTTTTGAATTGTCAGATGAGTAAAGCACAGGTGTTGAGCAGAAATTTACTGATAGGTAATTCTGTTCTAGTCACAGCTATCTAGGTGGTCTATCCTGTTTCCTTCTGTGTCTCTCAGACCACAAATGAGGGATAATCCCCACTGTTGGCCACAAAAAAAAATTGAAAGGGTTTCTTCAAAAAAAATTTATTTTCACTTTTCATACACTTTTGTGTATATAGTTGTATTAAACATACATATGTATTGTATCTCAATTTTTTGTTTTTGTCTGGATCCTTTATTTTATTGCAGCAAAATAGACCTAAAGTTGTGAAGCCAAAAGAGGAACCATCAGAGAAAAGCAAGCGATATTCAGACAGTTACTTACTTGATCGGAAAAAGATGAAATCCGATTCATTGGGTGCTTCTGGTCATACAACAAATTTAACAAGAAGTTCTGCTGGAAAAGGAAAAGATGATGACTCAAAGGGAAAGGATGTCAAGAAAGCAACCAGCAAATTATCTAAAGACCCAAAGCCGACGGAAAAGACAACTACCACAAGACCAAAACTCATTGTGAAAACCAAATCGGAAAACAATGACAGTGCAAAGACTGAAGGTTGTGCTTCCAAAGTTGATTCCGCCAGCAATCCAAAGCCAGCATCTGTAAGAATGGGCGCTAGGCCCAAAGCATCAAATGGAAATGTTAATTCAACAGCCAAAGTAAAGTCAGTAAAGAAAACTGGCAAAGATCCTTCTTCTCCAGTGACCGGTGCATTGCCAAGTGTTAAATCTGCAAACTTAAATGGGGAACTTTGAAATGCTGCTTCGCCTTTAGGAGAGCAGAATGCTGACCGCCCAGCTGATGAGCATCCAAATTCTACAACCAGCTCACCACAGCTTAATAAGACTTTGAAAACAAATCCAGATTTTCCCAAAGAGGTAGCTGTAGGTAAGCATGCATACCTAGGGTTTTTTCCACTGCAATAGAATATAGGTAAACATGTATTCCACATTTATGTCAGAGAAAAGCAACCTGTTTTTAAACCCTTTCTAGATCAGGCAAAAAAGGTCTTTATACCACAAATTCTTGCCTAAATTTGAGGTAATGTCAGGCATGAGTCTTCTGTCCTCTTCACTGCAAAGGATCCATTTTTAGTTGGCACTATCACTGCCAGAGTGACAAGGACATGTTCTATTTGCTGTCCAGTGATGGGGTCTTTTCAGGATCCAGAGGACGTCAGCTTTTTGATGTTATGAAGTGCTGAACATGGGCACAGAATATAATCTTAAAACCACCACTCTCATAAGCAGTAGTCAGTAAGAGACACAGAAGGCATGGTTAGGAGAGTATAAATAGGTAGAAGGTATTTATATGTTAGATAACCAGTGAGAGGTGTTGGTGGTAGAATAGGAATTGGAGGCTTTTCCCAGAGATGGGCTTTATGTGAATTTTCCAGAATGAAAAGCAAACTATCCTTATTTTGATACTTTTACTCATTAGGGACTGAGCTCATTATTACAGCATCAGACTGCTTTCCATAACAACCCTTATTAAAAAAGAGCAGTAAGACTGGGGATCTTTTAAAGGCATATATGAGAAGTTTACTTTTCAAAAAATACCAGTACAAAAATTACACATTTAAACATAAGTAGAATTGGCCCAGGAGAGCACAAAACATAATATTACTACTACACCAATGTGGCACTAAGCATAAGCTTGCTAGTGTACCAATGTGGGACATTTTAAGAGAGCGTCCAATGCAAGATCACAGTCTCTGTGCTTGACGCGTTTCACTGTTATGGGCTTCTTCATTGTATTATCAATGGAGTCATTCAGAAATGGTTATGAATGTCCTGTGGTGCACATAAAGGTGTATGCTTCCAGTAGCATTTTAACATAATTTGTCTTCCTCCACAGCATCATGCAGCCAACACCCATTTCAAAGGAAAGCCAGTAGGCAAAATGGTTCACTCCTGCTTCAGGGACCCACATTATTCTTAATGTGTAATGTAAATGGAAGTGTAGAACTGCAGTGAGAGATGAATAAAGGTATTATATTTAACAGGAATTTACTCATAGTGTACATTCTGCCAGAGAACCACAGTTGACAAGTTTATATTTGAGATTGCTACCTAAACTCATTTGGTAATAATTGTTTTTTTGGTCACTCAAGCATATTCATTTGAGGCTAGCCAAATACAGTTTTATTAAAACAAGTCAATTTGTAATTGCAGGGGTTTTGGTAGCATGATCTTTTTTCTGATGCTCTAATTCTTTTAGGGTGTAATGTTGAAGTGGTATTTGACAAAGGAATTCCTCATCGCTCCTTGCTAGAATAGCATGGTGGTCTGCTAAGTGTTTGCCACTTCTTTTGATACTATTTGGTACAGTATGTGAAGGTGATGTGTACACAATTCTTAAAGCAGAACAGAACAGCCATATTCTTTATTCTTCTTCCGCATTCTGCTCATGACATTTGATCTTAAACTGAGCGGTACTGGGACTGGGTGACATGTCTTCCTGAATACTTTTAAAAAAGAAAAAGCCACTGCGCACACATGAGATGGAATGCCTATTTGTGTAGCAGGAGCAGCCCACAGCCTCCCGGGATATCTGATAACACAGGAAGTTGTGGCTTTCCCCTTCAGTTTTTACTTTCAATGTATTTCATTTTTGCACCAGCTGTTTTCCACTGGCAATGTGAATATTAAACCTACTGTGTGGGAACATACATATCTGGACAAACTTATTGGTACCCCTCCACAAAAAGAGAACTCACAATTGTCTTTGCAGTAACTTCAAAATTACAAAAGTGATTGGCATAGTCCAATGCTTTGTTTTTAGCCATTCTTGAGTAATTTTAGCTGTGTGTTTCAGGTCATTTTCCCATTAGGGGATATCCATGACATGTGACTGAGAAAGAGATTTTTGATGCTTGGGAGTACATTTCACTCCAGAATATTTTCATTTTAGATTTCATTGCTTTTTTTTGGCAAAGAACTGATGGGGCTTGACAAAAAAAAACTTTGTTTGTCTCAAAAGACATTTTCCATGAATCATTAGACTTGTCCACATGTACTTTAAAAAATTCTTGTGATGGATGGTGTGATAGAGTTCAGTTTGGATATTGTCCTTTGTGTTTTTTATCGCTTCTGCCTATTCTGGGGTAAATTTTCTTATTCCCTCCAGGAAAGTTGTGTGCAGTGCTTTGGTTTTTAAGCTTCATTATAATATTTGAAACTTCTCAAAGGAACATTAGGCTGCTTGGAGAATATCTTGTAGTCTTTGCTTTTAACATGCTTGTCTATAATTTGTCTTTCTAATCTTCTCAGAAAATTCAGTCCTTTGCTTTCTCTAGCCTATATTAAATGGTGGGACACAAAAAAATTGCTATATAGCAGAGTGGCTACTAGTCTTCATTTAAATATCTTTGTCGAATAATCACACTTACTTTGCTTTACAGTAATATATGGGGTGACTTCTTGTTATTGCTTTTCAGAAGGATATATTGAACTTCTTCAATGAGGTGTAGGGGTACCAATAAATTTGTCCATGGCTATTTGCCCACTAATGTTTGGTCAGTGTCAAATAAATCAATAACAAGTCACACAGTGCCAAAACATTTTTTGATCCTTATTTAGAGGGCAACTGCAAATTCATATTGACTTCTGTAAAAAAAAATTAAAAAAAATTGATGTTTGCTAGTATATCATTAGATAATTAGTTGGTTGATATAGGTCAAACACTAGATCATTCTTTGGCCAGTTTGGAAGCCTAACAAAAGTTACTTGTAATTCTCTTGTCATTCTTGTTTAACTTTCAAAGCATTTATAGTTTTCCTTCTTGGCTGAAGACAACACAAACTGGCCAATGTGTTAATTTTTGTTTAAAGTTTATGAACCAACGTATTTGATGAATGGATTTTGAGTTGAGTTCAAATAGGGTTCACTTAGTTTTTAAATGGCTTAAAAATTAGGTACTGAGAAGTTTTGAAAATAAACAATTTAAAGCAATGTCATACTGTATTGTATACATGATAAATGCAAAGCGTGCACAATGTTGTGGTAAAACAGTGCAAATGACACAATAACTACATTTTGCTCCTACATTAACATATTCAATTGATTATCTTGACTTCACAGGAGCAAAATCAAAACCTGCAACAAAGATTTCCAATGGTGTGTCCACTAAAAGAAAGGTCACTGAAGCTGAATGTCGAGAGCCAAGCAGGTGTGTTCAAATGTACTTTCTTTCTGCACTAAAGATTTAAATTCAGAATTTAGTAAACAGAATGTTTCCTCATTTACGTCTTTTTTACTCACTATTCTATTCTTTTATGCATCTCTTTGTGAAAACAACCATCTTGTTAGAAGCAGGGCTTTGCTTTTCTTGTATCAGAATTGCCCAGTGATGATTGATAGGGAAGCAGTCAAGAAGCACCAGAAGAAATGCATAAAGCACATATACACACAATAGATGAAGTGGAGGCAGTTCCAGTGCAGAAGGGTTTAAAGCTGTGATACTAAGCACTGAAGTCATGTGCTTGATGGATTGTCATTAACACCTTACAGCCTTAAAGCATTCTCCTCTGCTATCTCTGCTTTTAGGTGAGCCATGTGAAATTTCAGTCTTCTGTCCAGTCCTGATGCTCAACTACAGTGATGGCCGTTGCCTCCAACCATCTGACCAACTGTTTAGGTTTACCTTAAGCTTAGGTTGCATTGCTGCTACATGCTCATAACCTGTCTGATTCTAGAAACTGGGAGTAGAAACTTGGTCCTCGGGTCATACTACTAGCTATGCTTGCATAAATACAGTTAGATCCATATATATTTGGACAGACAACTTTTTTCTAATTTTGGTTCTGTACATTACCACAATGAATTTTAAATGAAACAACCCAGATGCAGTTGATCTGCAGACTTTCAGCTTTAATTCAGTGGGTTGAACAAAAAAGACTGCATACAATACTGAGGAACTAAAGCCTTTTTAAACACAATCACTTCATTTCAGGGGCTCAAAGTAATTGGACAAATTAAAAAGCTGAAAATAAAATGTTCATTTCTAATACTTGGTTGAAAACGCTTTGCTGGTAAAGACAGCCTGTAGTCTTGAACTCGTGGACATCACCAGATGCTGGGTTTCCTCCTTTTTAATGCTCTGCCAGGCCTTTACTGCAGCGGCTTTCAGTTGCTGTTTGTTTGTGGGCCTTTCTGTCCGAATTTTAGTCTTCAACAAGTCAAATGCATGCTCAATTGGGTTCAGATCAGGTGACTGATTTGGCCATTTAAGAATATTCCACTTCTTTGCTTTAATAAACTCCTGGGGTGCTTTGGCTGTTAGTTTTGGGTCATTGTCCATCTGTATTATGAAATGCCTCCCAATCAATGTGACTGCCTTTAGCTGGATTTGAGCAGACAGTATGTCTCTGAGCACCTCAGAATTCATTCGGCTGCTTCTGTCCTGTGTCACATCATGGATAAACACTAGTGTCCCAGTGCCACTGGCAGCCATGCATGGCCAAGCCATCACACTGCCTCCGCCATGTTTTACAGATGATGTGGTGTGCTTTGGATCATGAGCTGTTCCACGCCTTTTCCATACTTTTTTCTTACCATCATTCTGGTAACGGTTAATCTTGGTTTCATCAGTCCAAAGAATGTTTTTTGAGAACTGTGCTGGCTTGTTTTAGATGTTTTTGAGCAAAGTCTATTCTAGCCTTTCTATTCTTGAGGCTTATGAGTGGCTTACAGTTTGCAGTGCACCCTCTGTATTTACTTTCATGCAGTCTTCTCTTTATGGTAGACTTGGATATCGTTATGCCTACTTCCTGGAGAGTGTTGTTCAGTCTTCGATCATCCACCACTGTTGTCTTCCATGGATGTCCAGGTCTTTTGGCGTTGCTGAGTTCACCAGTGCTTTTGTTTCTTTCTCATGATCTACCAAACTGTAGATTTTGCCACTCCTAATATTGTAGCAATTTCTCGGATGGGTTTTTGCAGCTTAACAATGGCATGTTTCACCTGCTCAGAGAGCTCCTTTGACCGCATGTTGTCTGTTCACAGCTAAATCTTCCACATACATGCAACCCCCCCCCTTCAAGTCAACTCCAGGCCTTTTATCTGCCTAATTGAAGTGACATGACATAAAGGAATTGCCCACACCAGCCCATGAAAAAGCATTTGAGTCAATTGTCCAATTACTTTTGAGCCCCTGAAATGAAGTAATTGTGTAAAAAAAAAAAAAAAAAAAAAAAGGCTTCAGTTCCTCACATTGTTTTGCAATCTTTTTGTTCAACCCACTGAAAAGCTGAAAGTCTACAGTTCTACTGCATCTAAGTTGTTTCATTTAAAAATAATTGTGGTAATGTACGGAACCAAAATTAGAAAAAAGTTGTCTCTGTCCAAATATTTATGGACCTAACTGTATATAACCAAAAATCATGTTGTTACTTCTAGAACATATAGCCAAAAATCATGTTGTTGCTTCTAGAATCTTTGGCATAATTAGAGTTGTTCTAGTTCTGTTCCATTCCTTCTACCTCATTGACTGAGCTTATTTACTACGAGCATGCAAGGCTTTATGGGCCTAAGTTCTTCTTTTATATGCTGACTTTGACTATTGAAACCTCAGGTGTACTGTTATACCTTCCTTTGCAGATTCTGGATTTGCCTATTGGGTTAGTGGTTTCCACGCCATTGGATGTAGGGCCTCAGTTATTCCAGTTTTAGCCTAAATATTTTGTCTTTTGAAGAGCTCAAGTCTTCTGCAATCACTCCAAAACTAATAGAGATTGTTACTGCTTATAAAGCTGCAGTGCTTGCAACACTTTTAAAACTAACAAAAAAAATGCGGTCTGTCCCCACCGTGGACCCAACAATGTCTTACCTTAACAAAGCAACCACAATTTCAATGGAAGATGAACATGTGTACTTCTTATGGGCTAGTTCAAATAATACACCCTCACTTTAGACTGCATATTTGCTGATAACATTGTCATTACTGTACATAGAATAGGGACTAGACTTTCTTTTTTTTTATTTTGCTAGATCAGGCAGTATCACCCTCATGGTTATTGGCACATTAGGGTTGTGCTAATTTTTAATGGCTGATGTACCTTGTTTGCAGGATAACCGTTTTTTGCTCGCTTATGTATATTCTCTTTATTGTGTTATTTCTATGGTGACTGGAATTTTTTGTATTGTTTCTTTTTTTGTTGTGTTTACATTTATCAGCATGTCAACAAAAAAATTACCAGCTGAAGGCGGGAATGACTCTGGGCTTCAAAAACGAAAAGTAATTAAAATGGGAACTGCTGCTCAACAAAGGCCAAAGAGTGCCCCGGCTACACTGTCTAAAAAAACAGGTACATTTTTATTTTAAAATTTTTTTTTCCCTTTGTGAAAATGATACCTGTGCATTAAAATGACTAGCATAAATAGACATAGTAAATTAAAGGGGATAAGCAGACTGTCTTTTTTTCTTCATTTCAAGCAGAATATACAGTAAATCAGGGCTATTTGTGAATGTTTCATAAACTGGTTACTTAAGACGTGAAGAGACTTTGTACTTGGTTGGTAAAGAATTTAAAAAAAGATTTTCTTCATTGACTGACACAGGAAGGCTTTTACATTTGAATTACACTCCTGAGTAAAGGAGGATTGGACACTGGCAAAAAAAAGGTCATTCCAGGATAACATCCCTCTTCCATTACCAGCTTGCCTCAGGTTTTTGTTAGTGCACTAGCAGAATGAATATTTGTTAGGCAGCAGTAGAATTCAAAAGATTATTACCCGTCTGTGTTCCTTAATGAAATAAAAAAAAAAAAAAAACAAAATACAAATTTACCTTCAGGTCAGTATTATTTTACCATGAATTCCGAGAAAAGGATTTTACATTGAGTACAGGTATGTGCTGTAGTTTGCAATAGTGAGGATACTCTTTAAACCATCAAAGTCCTCAGCTACTCATTACTACGCTGCCTAATACCTACGTTGTCCCTTATGCCTGAATGTTTGTTTATCCCTGTTTTATCATCTTAGAAAGCAAAACATTTCTCAGTCTGTATCCCTTGAAGTATTCCAGTCAAAAATTAAGTTTACCAGTTAAAGTGTGACCACACATTCACGGTAAAATAACAATGCTGCCGATTTGTGCTAGTGCTGCCATAATAGGAATATTGTTTTATTTTACTTTTCTTCATATGTAGTTTTCATTAAAATTACTGGCAACAGAGGCTAAAGAAACTCTTCTTAAGTCCAAATAGACATTGATCTTTTTTAGTATGTTCACACTTTGCATGCACCATAGTAACACTTGTCTGCCAATCCTCTATTCTCCATGTCCCTCATACGACTCCCATTCACTGGCAAAGAACACTCGAGAAACTGAGCCAGTACACACCCTTTAAGGAGTACAGATTAGCACTCTACCTAAAAAGACTAAGCACAGATTTTTGGATAGTGTAGTCTTTTTATTTCTTCCAGCCGTTGATATGTCTGGCGAGCCATTCTGGGTTTATTTTCATTTTTACATTGCATTGTACAGTTGTGCACCAAGCCTTCTGATTTTCCTCTATTTTTTTTTAACAGGTGTATCTGGAGATACTTCAGACATGCCTAAATCCATTTCTTCCAAACAAACTGAGGTCAAAACGGAAACCAAGTTAGTGAACCATTCTATATCTGTGGACAAGCATGCATCTGTGAATAAAAAGGCTACAAAACCACCTGTCACATCAGCAAACAAAACACATTCAGCAGTGTCAAGTAATAAACACAGTTTAGGCAGTAGTAAATCCCCTGTATCAAATCCTAAAGACTCCAAACCTAAGACTCAAAGTTCTTCTAAACCTTTAAGCCTAAACCACAAGTCGTATCAAAAAAGTTCCCCCTCGTCAGTGAAAAAATGCCACAATCTAGCTGCAAATGCAGAGAGCCCATTGTCTGTAGCAGATGAAGTTGAGCAATCCGCCTCCCATCATTTGGTAGAAAGAGCCGAAAACCTTGTACAACACTGTTCTGAAGGCCAGTCATTCACTGCACATGAGCCTTGTCAGGAAAATTCAATGAGCAATCAAGACTCTATGATACAGAAGCCTAATTTAGAGTATTGCGAATGCCAAGAAAATCTTCCAGCAGCATCTGTTCTTCATTACGCATCTAATTCAAAAGAATGTTTGTCAGAAGCAACAAATCAAACCAAAACGGCAAATGTTGACAATGCTGGGTCAGGTGAAGTGTACATTACAAATGAGGCAAACGAGAAGAAACCAGATTGCACAAATATCTGCGAATCAGAGAATTCTAAATTTGCTGACAGTTCAAGCGAAAGTGAGTTATGTTCCGTTAAAGAGGTTGAAAGGATTCCAAAACAAAAAGAGAAAGATGACACAACCACTAGCAGAGCTATGCCAAGTTATAATGCTGCTGAATCCCCTTCCGTAAGTAGTTCTACCAGCAGTCATCCTGCGCAAAGTAATAGTGGACAATTTATGAATTGTTTGTCAGAAAGGCAGTTGTCTGATTATCATACTGAGATGAATGCCACAGAATGGGCTGATCAGGAGAACTTTGAATTTATAAGCCAGTGGAATAAACACTCAGGTATACTACATGAGCGTGAGAGCCCCGAATCGGAGAGTGGCAGTGCTAGTACTTCTTCTGATGACATCAAGCCAAGGTCTGAAGATTACGATGCAGGTGGTTCTCAGGATGATGATGGTTCAAACGAAAGGGGAATCTCTAAGTGCAGCACAATGCGGTGCCATGATTTTCTTGGTAGAAGCAGCAGTGACACAAGTACCCCTGAAGAACTAAAGGGTTATGATGGCAGCTTAAGAGTTGATGTAAAAATGAAGAAAGACAGTACAGAGTTATTCCGAGTCAATTCGACTAGCGATGACGAAGGACCTCAAAAAAGAATGGAGCCATGGCTGCAAAGGGATGTGCCCAAACATAGTTCCCATCACACAACAGTATGCAGCAGTGTGCAGTTTTCTCAGGAAATCGAACATCTATCCTCATCAGCTGATGAAACTGAAGATGAGCGATCAGAAACTGAAAGCACTGGGCTTAAAGCTCCAGAAGAAGTTGCCACTCAGCCCTTTCAAGGTATTGTAAATTTAGCTTTTGATGATATCGCTGAAGTAGAGGGCGACACTCAGCGAGCTACTGGAAATAAAAGTTTTAAGAGATCCGTACTTTTGTCTGTGGATGACTGTGAAGAACTGGGATCTGACGAAGGAGATATTCATCTTTCCCAAATGCGAAAACCTGCGTCCCTAACACCATCAGATGTGTTTGAGAAAAATGGTACTGAGAACTGTTCTGAATTTTCTCATAACCATGACCCCAGTCACATGGATGGCAAGGCAGAATGTGCATCTTTGACTGGAAACCAACCAGTATTTGATAAAAAGTCCATGACTGATGGTGACTTTGAAGAGTCTGATGTATGTAAAGGCTACTACAAATCCAAAGAATGTGAAATTAAGTCTCAGACAAGACCCTGCCATTTGGATCTGTATACTGAGTTATCTTCTGATACACAAAGGTTTTGCTGTACTAAAACTGGTAATGCATGTAAGAGTCAGTTTCTTGACTACCAAGGCAGAGACAACCATGTACCATCTACTGAAAGCTCCAACACTACTTTATCTGCAGGTAATGAACATTAGCTATCACACAATAGAGCTGTATTTACTTATAGTGCAGCATTTTGTGGTCTGCTATGCTGACCTTTTATGGCTTTCATAATTTAGGCCACTGAAACAAAATAAGTATGAGGATCAGGAATTCGGATTTTACTGACTGCATGCTTGTTTTTAAGTCAGTGACTTAAAGTAATTTTTTTCTGAGATGACCAGACTGTTTTCAGAAGGTGGTCAGCATTGGCAGCCTACATTATTCTCTCTGTATACATTTCCTTAAAGCATTAAAAAATACCCAATGTTGTAGTGGTGGAGTATTCACACCAAAACTCACTGTAATTACATTTTCTACATAATCTCCACTGCAGATTTCACAGCCACTTTTCATTTATTATGTGTAGCCCTGAAACCCCAGCTAGATTACTTCTGTAGCAACAAAATGGTTTTCACAAAAATTTGAAGAATGGAATAAATAAAGTGAAAAGTATTGTGGTGCATATATACATAGACCAAAGTTCCTGCTGTAATATTTATTTATATGTATATCAGAATGGCTGAAAATGTTAACATATTGTCACAAAAACTGAGACCATTTAAATATCTGCAAAGATTTTTATATTTTTAACTGTTAGATTGACCCAGTCTGTAGGCATTTATGCCACTATCCTTCATCCAGAGTTGGCTCGCCTTTGGTAAATTCGGCTTGGGCACAAGCCACACTGTAAATAAAGCTGTATGAGTTGTTTCTTAATCCTTGAAAATCAATTTTGTGATAATACTTCTTTTACATGCTACAACTTGTGGTCCATCCAGGCCACAGTAGCATTGTTTTTGTAAAAGGAAAAATAAAAAAGGCTCCACCCCTCCTCAACCTAATGCCACTTTGGCTCCTTTGTTTGCCCCACTTGGCAACAATATTCAGTGGTAAAGTAAAAGGCAGAGGTAGAGTGACCTCACACATGATAGTGCTTGGGTCTAACAACCAATCACTAGCTACTGGTGTCACTGCTGATGTCCCCTAGCATCCAAAATCTGGGCAAGTAGAGCCACCTGCGGCAGGGAAACCACTGGCTGGGCAAGTATAAGTGTTGGGAAGCACTTTTGCAGCATTGTAACTTTGCCATGATGGTTTTTAAATTTGTTCAGCCTTAATTTGTAATACTGATATTTGTATCTTTTTATTCCTTTCACTTTATGCATTCCATCTTCTTATGTATATTTTTATATAGAAACTGTTTATCACTCAGAAAAATAATTCTACATTTTTGCAAAGACAACCAAAAGTCCTCAGCCTACTAGTAACCTATATTTAGCTGGGTTGTCTGTAAAATAAATTAGAACATTCTGACTCGGATCCAAATTCTCTTATAGCTGTGTGTGCAGCCAATGCTTACCTCTTTCCTTCCCACATAACTCCCACTATTCTGATGAGCTGGAAGATGTAGATGAGAAATCACTTATAGCAGAAACCGGTATAAAAGCCAATGTCAGACATTGCAGCAGCAACATCATATTTTAAAATTGGTATTTATTGTGAAGTAAACTTAATATGAAATTACATATTTAAATAAATATTAATTTATTAGTTTCATTCATTTAGATTATTATTATGTCTTGGCATTTTTTTTTTGCCAAATTGTACCTACTATAAACTATCAATAATGGGTATATTATACAGTAATGTGTTATTGTAAACAGACTCCTATTTTTTTGTCACAAAAACTAGAGCCATGGCAAATCCCTTGCATTATAAAGGGGCTTTTGTAATTGCAAATAAGTAAAGCTTGATTTGGAAATATAGCTATATCTGTTAAGACATTTGCCAACAGTGATTGGAAATGTAGTTGTCCTATAGAGCTCCCTTAACAGGAGAGCTTTAATTTAGGGGACAGAATAAATGGTCAGTCCACATAAAAGGTTTCTTACAACTTTGAGTAGCGGCTGTTTCAATTGTTCATTGCTTGCCGTAAGTTCCTGCGCATGCAAGTTTCTACGCTCACAAGGGTTCTTGCCCTTAGTGAATGGTGTAAAATGTACAAGGTTGCTACTGCAAAATAATAAAGGCTTCACTGGTAGAGGTATTCTGATGCAGATATATTTGCCAATGGAGTTGCTGAGATTGTAAGAAATTAGTGGGTTGTTCAGCATCTATCAGTAACTGAATTGCATTGGGTTGGCTGACCTTGTCCCACTGATGTTAATTATGGCCTAATCATCTTCATAGAGGGGTTTACCTACATATATTCTTTGCTAGATAGGTAGAGGTACTGGGCCATGTGATATCATTTTAAGTTAATCAAAAACTTAATACAAGAGAATCAACCCTTTTGTATTATTCTAATTGAAATGGCTACTCAAATAACCCATTTTCTGTATCAGAAATTTCAGAAGTTTGCTTCTTAGGGCGATCTAATGCTTGACTTTAATTTCTAAACAGTGATTTTCCATATTGCTGTCTAGAAACATATATGTTTGTGAAATGTCTGTGTACCACAGTGTTTATTGATTGTATGTTCGTCTTCGTTGACTTTGGGGGGAGAGCATAACTATTTTACAATGTACAGTATTATGAATTATTTCAGGACACATAGATGATATTGACTCATTGGCCCAAACCTGCATGTATGACCATCGTCCTCCAAAGTCCCTTTCTCCTATATACGAGATGGATCCTGGTGAAGGAATTGAGCAGAGACTGAAGACTGAAGCTAGAATTATGGATATTGAAATTGAAGATCAGCAATTTGTAGAGAGGGACTGGACACTGCTAAGACAGCTGCTAGCTGATCATGGCTCAGATGCTGATATTATAAACTCCGTCCCTGAGGATCTCAGCCTAGCACAGTATCTAATCAATCAGACATTGCTTTTAGCTAGAGAGAATTCTAAGTCTCAGGGCAAAGCATGGGGGGATTTGTCATCTCCATTCGAGGACTCTACAAGCATCACAGTGACTAGTTACTCTCCTGATGAGTGTTCATCCCCCCATGGAGAATGGACTATCCTTGAATTAGAAACTCATCACTAGGTTCCGTTGTTTTCACTGTTTTTGAACCAATAATCTTTCCAGGGTTTGTTACAGGTATCCGCTCAATGTTTAATAAGCAGTCAGATCATTTATATAAAGCTGTTTATAGGTAACCTATAGTCATTTCGATACTAGAGTACTAGTACTACAGCTGTACACTAAATTTTCCACAGCTTGTACTGGCTAATGCTTTTCTCTATATATATATATTCTCAATATATATATCTATCAATAATACAAATTCTTTTACTACAGTGTATATTATCTATAACGAAAACTCCAAAAAGCTGCATATAAACTTAAATCTCAGTTTTCCAGCAAGCAGTCTGGCTTTTTGTTTTCTTCCAGCTGACACAATTCATTTATTTTCAGATGATAACAATAGTTTGGCTAAGAACAGTTTGTGCCAAGGGTACTTTTTTTTTTTTTTTTTTTTCCACTTGCCAAGTTTGTATCACATAGTTTGTTCAAGTAAGACTTGGGAATGCCATTTGTGTGTGGTGATCGAGCAAGACTTGGGCATGACATTTATGTATGGTACTTGATCAAAAGAGACTGTCTTAAGTGAATTCTAATCAGAATGAAATTTTATGACTGTTCTTTATTTCTCAGAGCCTCTTGAGAGGCCAAAATGTAAATAAAATTGAATTGATATTACCTGTTTGGAGTGTTTTGTGTTTTATACAGCTTTTTTACTTGACAACAAAAGATTGCAATGTCCCTATTGCAGAATGTTCCATCTATTCCTTTGCTGGTGTCAGCCAGAAAATGTTGATTTTCCATTACTTTCTATACAGCCATCAATGTATACCAAGACAAAAATGGTGACCCCCTTTCCTTAGCAATTTTACAGAAAAAAAACATGAGCGGGATTTCCTAATCCTTCTTCACATTACCCAAGGCTTAAAAGATGCTTTGGCTTCAGATGCATTTTAAAGAAAAACTATGGCCAAAAAAGAAACACATGCTTTTTTTCCCACTAGCATGAACATAGTAGTAGTCTTTAGTCTTTAGTCATAGTAGTCTTTCGTTTTTCCCCAGTTCTCCTGTAACATAGATGTATTACCTGTTGCCACTGACATTAAGTATATTGTTTTTAAACTCCATCGTGATACTAAAATTATATATTAGTCCAGTTGAAAACAGTCTAACAGCCACCTCGCCACAGGTTGACAGCACAGCTGTCCAAGCGTGGCTACACTTTTCTTCCATAGATAAGGAAAATTGAGAATGACCACCCTGGAACAGGGTTACTTTCCAGGTTACCAGAGGAAATGGTATAGGAAAAATGCAAGCATCACATCTAGAAACTAGTAATATACATATCAAATGTTTGTTTTTGCATGCACTGTTAATGATGATCAATTTGATCAAATCTAGAACAAGTGAAAGAATTCAGCTTGGTACCTGGGAGGAGGCCAATCACCAGGTCTGATTATAGGGGGAGGATGACAGAAGCTCTGAAGGCTTCAGTTGTCTGAAAATAAAAACTTGCTCACAAATTTTAGGACACTATGGTGGAAAATTGGGGGTTTTGAGAAAGGTAAGTGCAGACAGTTTATCGTGACGGCAATGAACCTTATGTGTTACTTTACCTTGTGTAGGCAATGTACAGGTTTGCTTTATGTTGACACTAAAAAATAGTGGGAATGCAGTTATCTCTGCTCTTTAGGGAGTCTCAATGGTTGAATCAAAAACTCTGGCATGGATCTCTCACAATATGGAGTCTGAAAGAAACAATAGTGGTAGGCAATTTTTGCTGACCAACATCTCTAAATTCGATTATTGGTATTTGGAATTTGGTAGGGTTGTGCGGCATCAGACCTTGTTGAAGGCTTTGTGTTACAGTATCCCTTGGCTAACAGATTTTTATCTTTCATGGATGCTAATAAACGATTATCCTTTGGTAGTGATTTCCACTGTCTCAAGCAAAAACACATCATTAGACCTTTGAGTCCCAGAGGATGAGGTCCCAGCCAAAACCTCCCAGAATTATATTGTCCTGTCTCCACTGATCGTGCAGTGCTGCTAGATGTCACCTGATTTGCCCGTAAGGAAGTAGACGGCACGTTTTCGTTGTCCGGCCGTGTTATTTTACACTGCCTGCTTTTAAATTGTGTTCCAGCTGTTTTGCGATTGTTAGTATGACAGGCTACAAGGAACAAAGAATTTGTAAGATTTTGTTGAATAGGGGAAGATGGCAGTGAAAACCCACCAAATGTACAAACAAGCATTTGGGAATAAAGCAATGACATACACTCAAACCTTTAAGCAGTTTAAAAATGACAGAACATCTGTTGATGATGGTGAGCGTTTCAGATACCTTTCAACTGGGATCACTGATGCAAATGTGGCAAGAGTGAAAAACTGGTAATGTACTGAATGACAGCAACACTCCTGTCTGGTCTTTTGACCATTGAAGAAAAGGAACATCAAGATAAGGTTTTCACAGAGCTAAAGCAACAATGTAAAGATTACCCAAACTTCATTTTTTAAAAATCATTACTGGAGATAAAACATAGGTATACGATTACCATCTTTAAACAAAACTGCAGTCATCTGAGTGGAATTTACCAAGACCAAAAACCAGTGCATCTATACAGCAGAAGACTACTTCAAAGAACATGGTCTGTTACTTGGTATGTAGGTGTACAACTTTTAATTTATTCTGGGAACATTTACCTCACACCTCATATAAAGGGAGCATGATTCTTCAGATCACAAGGACAATTACTTGTAAGCTCACTAATGTTTACTGTCTACTTTTTACTGTTTACGCTCAGGGAGACAGGGCAACTAGAGGGGTACTGTGGCATGAACAGAAATGGTGTGAATCCTGAGATAGGCCAATGAGCAGAGTCTAAGCAGTAACCAGGTCTTCTCCAGATCCTCTAGTGGTGAGAATGTTGCACTGCTGGTTACTGCCAGGTTGCGATCCTTGGGCACACCAGGGTGGGCAGGAAGGTACATGGTACCAAATCACTAAGCAGAAGAATTTTCAAGGCAGGCAGCTAGCAAGTGAGGTCAGGTCACAAGCCAGGGATCAAATACCAGAGTTCCAAGAAATAGACACCAGTGACACAGGGGCTATTGGAGGCACCGGTGACACAGAGATAACCACAGACAGAGTGAAACACTCTAACAGAAACAAGGGAAAAGGCTGGGAAACTGCACTAGTGAAGACGCCTTGCACGGACCCAGAGTGCTGTGTCTGAGCTAGCTAAATAGCCAAAGATGATTAGGAGGCTATTTCCTGATTGGCCAGCGAGATCGACGAAACAGCTAAAATTTGGAAGTAGGCACGCCCAGGGTCAGAACTGCCCACATGAGCAGGAGAGAGGTGCCTGCGCTTTAATGAGGAAGAGGTAAGTGTGACATTTAATAATGTAAAACTTACTGGTGAAAAATTTGATCAGATTTTCTTGTGCTCATTTCTAACTTCCATAGCTTACCTATTTATGACAATATTTTTTGTATTGATAGTGCTGTTGTTCTTTCCAAAGACTATATCCTTTTTAGTATAGGGAACATCAACCGCAGAGCCTTGTGTCATTTTCTCATTTTAAAACAGAAATAATTGAAAACAGTTTTCATTTTGGTTGGCACATTTTATCTAAACATTTTTACAGCAGGGAGGACAGCAAAACACTTCTTTCTCTTTAATTTCTTATCGGACAAATCCATTCTCTTAGTTTTCTGTGTAATCAATAATAATCATGTGTGGCAGATGCATCAGCAAATATATTCCCAGGCAGGGGTCACCTTATTTTCCTGCTGTAGTCAAAAATATCCATAGTGTAATACTGACATTCTGTAGCGCTGTAGACTAGTTGATTGCATTTGAGCTATAAATAACACCAACATATTGTTAGGTTAAAAAAAAAAAACCCTTAACCTAAAGCTTGTGACCTCAGCACTTGCTGACCTTACAGACAGTTTTTGTTAATATGCATGTATGCAATGGCTGCATGGCATTTCCCAGAGCAGTATTTCTAATGGGTGACAACAGTGAACCATGTCACAAACAAACCATGTCACAAACAAACACATATGGACCATTGGTGTTCATGATAGCAAAGCTTTTGTAAGACTATTTTGATATTTTCATATTTTTTTAAGGTTTTGTTGAGTGACCCAATTGCAATTGATGCATAGCAGTTGCCATTATGCAGTAAAACAGATTTTAAACCTCGAGTGGAACTGTCTATAAAATGCTGCCAAATTTCTCCTTGGTATTCTGGTACTCCCATATGGGCTAGTAGTCCAGGGATGTTACAACAGTACACAAAGAGCCTGATTCATCAAGCCAAATCGGAAGCTCATGATCCGGAATCGGATGCCAAAAAACTATCAAGCGAATTTCAGCAGGCGAGTACAGCAGCTGCAAACTAATCGCCTTAATTGGCCTATTCTCGACCCCTATTGCTCATTTCTCAAGGCAGGAATCCGGCTGGCAAGTGAAGGCTAGTGTACTAGCACTCTGCTCAGGCTTGCAGAAATAGGCCCCATTTATCAGCACGTATATTTGCGCAGTGAGCTTACGCGCACTTACTTGATAAATCAGACCCAAAGTCTCCATTTTCACTGAAATATGGTAGGAGTGTCACCCCTCTTGTCCTATAAACCGTTCTTTTAACTTCAAGTCTCAGACAGTTTATTTCTTTTAGCCTGGATGCTAAAAGTTCAGATGCTTGTTTTGATAGACTTAGGTCACGTATAAAATCATTGAGCTCTTCTTGGGAGAACTGCTGGTTTGATCAAACACTTCCTTCATATTCACTTCCACTGCTAATTCCTGTATTACACTTCAAACCCTGTAAATCCTCCATGTCGGATACAGGAATATCAGGGAGTGTACTGAACACTGGTATGGGAACATCAGCACCATGCGGCACAGGTCGTCTTTGCTGATTCCAAATCAGGGTACTCCCACTTGTTTTTCTTGTAAGGACTGAAAACTTTTGCATTTACAACACAAAAATAACAGTCATTATGATGATTTGTGAGCTCTCACCATACCATAGGTAAAACAAATTTCAAACTTTTCAGTTTTCCATTTTTCCACTGACGTAGACACAAGTTTTGCATATCATACAGGGAGCCCAATACTTATCTTGGCCCCCCAGTTTAATACCAAAATATGCAATATGCTATATTTGTTTTACAAATTCTGTAATGTTTCTTTTTGAAAATTCACCACAAATGTAACAAGATACATTAGGGTCATTTTAAACAACTTCTTCTTGAAGAACTTCTTGAAGAATTTCTGTAAAAAAAGAAAACATGAATAAAAAGAAGGAAAATGAAACTTTCATGAAAATAATGCTACATTTAAGATCTAAAATGCAAAACATCGGTGTAAATAAATATTGATAATAACATGCTGTGTTTTGTTGTTGGTAAAATCATCTATTCCGATTCCTGTATAACAAGAACTGGAGCCATTTACTTAATTTACTTAAACTGATGTCATTTCTGGATTCAGCAGACCTGAAATACACTAAATGTATTGAAAAATCCTTGGCAAGTGAAAACATTTTGTCTGTTAAGCTGTGTAATAGGAAAAAAAAAACTTTTTTTTTTTTTTTTTTAGCAGTACAACACACCCCAATGCATGGTATGGGCCTTGCATTCTAAAGCCTAACATTTAAGACCCAAATTGAAAAAAGGTTCTTTTCAATCAGTCGGTCATCAGTTAGTCAACATTAGAAATTATAAATGAATCTAAAGTGAATTGACGGGAATAATTTATAAATAGAGCCTTATACCCTTTGTACAATTTAACCTCTTATTTTTGACTCACCAATGTTGATTTTTTTGTTTGACATTTTATTTGCTTTATTTGGAGTAGTGGAGACAAATGGGAGGTATATGTTCCATAGAAAGATTCATCATATATTAGTATTAATATTAGTACAAAAAGTTCAAGCAACATATAAACTGTCTATTTTCAAAAAATCGCAGAGACAGAGAGCACAGAAAGAGTTTCAAGGCTCAAAAGTCCTAAGTCAATATGTAATGGAATATGAAAGAAAATTCATAAATGTAAATAATCATCAAAGATAAAACGTATACAACTATTTGTGTTTGTCTTGCCTAGTTCTGGTATAGGTCACAGAAGTAGGGACATTCCCTAGACAGGATGATACTCACACAAAACAGTGAGAACATTAATAGATGGAGAAAGTAATAATAGTATGACCGTATTTTCCGTATAAGTCCCCGACGCGTTTAGCCCAAATTGGGCTTCCTCAGGGGTACATGATAGATATATATATAGATATAGATATATATATATATATATATATATATATATATATATAGATATAGATATAGATATATATATATAGATTAATGCAGGTAATGATGGTTATATTGCATATCACTAATGTATATTCCTACACATATAGAGGGTATGTGTATGTATATTATAAGGTCAAGAAATAATCAGGTAGAGAGCTAGGTAACTAAATAATTTATGGACTAATGTTTAGATGATACTTACAAATAAGGGGAAGGTCAGATAAGAATTTAGTGCTTAGAGCAGATGGTCCCCAGTAGTACTGCTGGTGAGCTGTAACATTGTAATTGACAATACATGCTTTAGTATAATGTAACAAAAATATATCATCAAACAATAATGAAGATGTTCAAAATTAGGTTATTTAGGTACATAAGATTAATCCAATTAGGTGTTTTCAATGTATGGACTCTTCAAAAGATAGTCACTAAATAATAAAGTATATATAGGAAAGCATTACAATATATTTGAAAACATTAGTGGGATTAAGGGGGTTGTAATAATGAGTGAATCGGTGAGGCTGATCGCTTACCCAAAAATGGCATATATGAATAGATATTGTTGAGGTTTTTAGATATGTAAATATTCAACCTCTGAGATATGAATAATAGTGTCAGGGGTTGGTACATAGTAGTAGTAGTAGTAAAAGTAAATTAGGAAATAAGATAAATTACCATATGAGGTTAATTGCAAGTGACAGAGTTACTGATATATAAATAGTTGCAGTTGGGTTCTGATGATGAATGTGTTTGTTCGTTAATATAATTTTACAGTCACAGCATTGCAGGTGATAGTTGTACAAATGAAGGTTGAATGCCTATAGGGTGAGATAAGAAGCTTATAGTAGTTGGTTATTAATAATACAAAAGTAGGGGTAATGTAAAGAAGGTATAAATCAAGATAAAACTTAAATAGATTGCTTACCAGCAATTAGTAGTTGTAAAAAGTGTGACAAAAGTATGATTTTGCAATTATAACATTGCAGATGATAGTTGTACACATGAGGGTTGAATGTCTATAGCAGGGGTCCTCAAACTACGGCCCGCGGGACGAATACGGCCCGCTGAGGTTCTCCATCTGGCCCGCCGGCAGCCCAGGCTGCTTCTTCTGCTTGAGCTCTGGCTGCCTGCCATCTGCACTCCAGGGAACCCGGTCACGTGACACCACTGTTGCCCGGGTAACGCTGGAGCTGTCGGGCTGAAGCCATCAGGCAGAGAAGGTATGAGCAGAGCAAGAGACTCACTGCTGCCTTCATTCCCTGCTCACTGCAGCACAAATGTACATGATCAATGTACATTTGTAAATAGTATAAACATACTATGCACATTGATCATGTACACATGTGCTGTAGTGTGATCCAGCCGATGTATGAAGGCAGCAGTGAGTGACAGGTAGCAGACACTTACAAAGTTTTTTTAGCAGCCCTTTTTTAATTAATAAAAAGTGTGGTGTAGGGTAGGGTGTATAAAAAGAAGCAAATTAATGAATTGCTTGAGATTATTCATTTGCATGGAAAATGCAAGATAAATTTGCATTTTCAGTACACACAGTGAAAATTCAAATTTATCTGTGCATTTTCCATGCAAAGGAATAATCTCAAGCAATTTTAAAGCCAAAGTAAACGCCACTTTTTTTTTTAATGGTCGGCAAGTGTGCTGTGCATATAGTATTATTCTTTCATGTTTTTTATACAATAAATACGTTTTGTGCAGTGTGCATAAGAATGTTCTCCTGTTTTTTTTCAAACTATAGTACGGCCCCCCGACAGTCTGAGGGACCGTGAACCGGCCCCCTGTTTAAAAAGTTTGAGGACCCCTGGTCTATAGGGTGAGATAAAAGGCTAATGGTAATAAGGTATTTATAATAAAAGACAAGTAGGGATAAAGATGAGATGTAAATAGATTGCTTACCAGCGATTAGTAGTTGTAAAATATATATAACATACTCATCAGTCAGACACCACCAGAAGAGTGGTGAAGGGTGGCCAGAGTGTTTTTATATATGGATGTTAATTAGACTTCCGTCCGTTGTAAGACGCTGCCCACGTTAAGCCACACGCGCCTGCAGCGTGAGGGACTAGAAGTCAGCAATCCCCTACACGCTTCCTTTTTTAAAGGAAAAAGCTTGATTTTTCAATCATTAGAGGGAAGAGTAATATAGGTCAATTTTACTAGAAGCAGTATATGTAATAAATTGCAGAATCAATTTGCAATGTGTAAGGACGACAATATAGAGGGGTTGCTTGGTCAGACTGGGAAATATGCAGTAAAGTTCTTTTTGGTATAAAAGGCTTCTACAATCAAATGAAAAAATAAAGGGTTAATTGGTCAAAGAAGGGAATATGCAATCGAATCATGATTGATATAAATACAATAAAGTCATAATTGGTATAAGGATCTAATGCAAATCATTTAAAGCAGCGGTCCCCAACCACCGGGCCGCGGCCCACTACCGGTCCGCGGCGGTGTTTTCAGTGGGCCGCGAGTACATGATCCATTATTGAAAACGAAGCGGCACCCAACCACCATCCGCGGACCGGAAGTGGTCCGCAGCGGTGTTTGTATGAGATGCCGGTAAATGTACACAGTAGTCTGTGTACAAGCAATGCGAGCACATGACATGCAGCTCGATTGGCTGTCAGATGTCATGTGATCGCTTTGAAGCAGCAGAGGTGCACAGAGAGAAAAGAGAAGACGCCAGAGTATGTCTTCTCTTTTCTCTCTGTGCACCCCCCCCGGTCCTCAGAGAAATTTCCTTCCGTGAAACCGGTCCCTGGGGCCAAAAAGGTTGGGGACCGCTGATTTAAAGTACATACAATACAGTAAAATGAATGATTCAGAACAACACTAAACAGTCAAATACAGGAATTACATTACCAGTATTTAGGTTAGAAGATCTGGGTAGGTAATCCAAAGTATTTTTCAGTGTAGTGTAATATATACATGAATGTATAGGGATATATGGATAGTTGAAAGTCCAGATTAAACATGAATATATATAGAAAGGTTCAATGGTGAATAGGAGATAAGTGAGGGGTGCAGGATGGTATAGACATGGGAAGAATAGAGAATTTGTGGCATGAATAATATTAATGGGTAGGATTATAAAAATGGTTTATAACTCAGAGTGTCATTAGGACCTGGAGGTTTAGTTGCTTGAAGATTGACAACCCATTTGGATTCTATTTGAAGCTGTTTTTTATCTACATCCCCTCCACTGGGGCTGTTAGGAATATGGTCAAGTCCAAAAAATTTTAATCACTCAGACGTCAAAGTTATGTTTAGTGCCAACATGGTGACATATTGGCGTAATAATTTTACCAACTTCGATGGATTGTACATGTTCATAAATTCGTTGTTTAATGGGACGTTTTGTTTTCCCTATGTAGAATGCTCCACAAATACAGGTAATCAAATAAATTACACCAGGAGTGTTACAGTCTATATGATGAAAAGGTCTATAGGAAGTACCATTAGGCAGGGTGTGGTGTTTGTGTCTCTAATCCTAATACATTGTTTACAGTGGCCACATTTAAAAGTACCTGGGGTGTTTTTAGTGGAAGTGGAGGTTGATAAAAATGGCTCGAAACGAAGTGTTCCTTCAATGATTTGAATCGGCGATAAGTAATTTGAGGTTTCTTACCAATGAATTTGCGTATAGTTGGATCTGAGTAAAGAATATGCCAATGTTGGCTCGAGATGTTATAGATAAACTCGTGATTACGGTTAAATCTTGTAATTATTCTGGATGTAGGTACAGTAGTTTTCGTGTCAGTGGCTTTAAAGAGAAGGTTATGTCTCACTTGGTTACATGCTCTTTGATAAGCTCTCTTAAGAGTGTTGATCCGATAACCACATTTTAGAAATCTCTCTTTAAGGCGTTTAGCTTAAGGCTTAGACATATAAACTGTGTGTGTGTGTGTGTGTGTGTGTGTGTGTGTGTATATATATATATATATATATATATATATATATATATATTTCCCAGATACCAGTATCCAACTGTGAAGAATACCATAAACAGTACAGGCAAGGGTGATGACACTGCTGGTATTTTAGCTATTAGATATATGTGCTTCTAAGCCTTCAAAGTGGATACAAATAATATAATTAAAGCATATAAATAAAACAAACCATCCAGTGAAGATATTTGAAATTTGGATTTTATGTTTCTATTTTTCAGGGGGTGGGGGACTGACAAAGTGGACATTACTTCTTCATTCTCATTTGGGAAAGTGTAAAAAGTATTTTTTACAATTCTATACAACAATTGGCCCAAATGGCTTAGTAGTTCAACAAAATGTACCATATTGCAATCTCACTGAAAGCAATGGAGTTGGAATAATCTTTATTCGTTAAAATCTGCATGTGCCTCCTAACCTACCGGTATAATGCTGATATAGAAAATTCTGTGGAATAGGGTAAAACATTTGAGCTAATAAAAACCATGCTCCTTTATTCTTGTCCAATGCCATGAAAGAATAATGAATCATGCTTTGGAAAGATGCCACTAAAAACAACTTTTACGCTAATAATAATAATGCTTTACCAAATTACATTTGCATAACATATGCTGTGTGTACCTCCCAGGCTATTGATTTGATGCTATTGCAGTGCTAAAGCTGCTGGTTCATTGGAAAATTGAGAGAAATATGCAAGCTTTCATTGCTGACCTTTTCTTATGAAATATTGCCTAGAAGCCTCCATAATTTTCCCGGTACAGGTTTTCTTTAACCATTAAAACAGTTGCATTCTGGGAAAAATGAAAGTGTATCTGGGCTTCTTTAGAGCTGAAGCAGAAGACTCCGAGAGCCAAAGATTGAAGTCCCCTTGGATGCTCAAAATAATCAGGTTAGTGCATCAGCATATGTTTGTACAGTGCCTTGCAAAAAATATTCTTCCTAGAAGTTTGTCCTGTTTTTGTTGCATTGCAACTGGGAAATAAAACTGAATTTTGGGGGTTAACAATGTGATTTACATTACATGCCTATCATTTTGAAGGTGCAAAATAATTTGTATTATAAGACAAAAAAAGCAGAATTCATGAGGATGAATAGATATTCACCTTCGAAAAAATCTAAAAGGTAAATCTTTCTCTTAAATCTCAGGCAGACTGCAACAGGTTTTCCTCAAGAAATTCTCTTATTTCCAGACTAGTTTTCATATCACTGAAAAACCTCCCCATCACCATGTTTTACAGTGGAATAGGTATTGTCAGAGTAATTGCAAGTATTAGGTTTGTGCCACTGATGGCATTCAGTTTTCCATGTGTTTGGTTAGGCCATCACATGCTGTTGGGCAAACTTCAAACATGTTTTCCTCTTTGTTTCTATAAACAATAGCTTTTTACTGACCACTTTTTCATACTATGAAGAGTACAGCTCCTGGTCTGGAAAGATGCTCCCATCTCCTCTGTAGATCTCATAGCTCCTTCAGTGTTACCCATGGTGTCCCTATTGCACTCTGATAAATGTCTTCTTTTCCTGGCGCTGGAAATTTGGTTGGTGGCCTTCAGTAGTCAGGTTTGTAGTGGTACTATATTCTTTCCATTTTTTGATAAACTGTCTTTGGTGCTTTCTGTGAGTCACTGATGAAGGAAAAGTAAGATTTACAACTCTCAACATATCTTCTTATGTCTCCCTAAATAAAAATCTGTTGCAATTTTCTACTTTTATTTTGCTAGGCCTTTATGGCAATGGTCCATTTAATAAAAAATCTGTTTCATACTGCTGTGAATAATCTATACAAAGATCACCTATTCATAGAGGCAAAATGACCACATGCATTGCCTTAAGCTAATTAGGTAAGTAAATAATTTATTTTAACAAAATCTTTTTGAGGGATCCACCATAAAAATGTAAAACTTGTTTATTGTGTCACTGGGGTGCCAAAGTAATAAATCAGATTGAAAACAAGATGTGCAAACTTGTTTTTGCCATTTTATCAATAGGGTCAATACACCTTCACTACTAAACATTTGCATTTTGCCATTTAAATAATGTACCCCATATTTTACATCCCAAGGGGTTAAAAAAATATGCTGAGAGGTACTGGTAAATGTTTGACAGATCAGGATTACTTCAAATATTATTGACTGCAGCATGTAAAAATGTTGGGAAACATTACACATCTAAACCACAGATCCTTACTAATAATTTGTTAGTAGACCAATGTCCAGTATGTTTTCCCAGGGGCTTTATTTATAAAATAGTGAATCTGACATTCCTTTAAACATTCTCTGGTGGGAATCTGCAACGTTCATGTGTTTCAATGGCAGTATTTGATTCCCACCAGTTACCCTGTTTTATAAATAAAGCCCTGGGTGTATTACCGGGGGGATTTCATAAACTATCAAAACAAATAAAACCAATTACTATAGCACTGGGAAATTATCAGAGGAAAACTTTATGGTGTAACATTTTATTATTGAAATGATTTTAATAATCCAGAGGAAAGCCATATACAAGATTTAGTGGCAGTGCTTCAAATCTCTATCCCATGGCCTTCACCAGGCCACAGAGGTCCAAAACAGCACCAAAAATTCTGAATAAGCTGTTGTATACATTTAAAATGTGAGTGGAATATTGGATTTGGTCATACCATGTTTTTTATTTACTACGCTATTGTGCTTGGACTTACTTATAACTTGCACTACAGTACTTTTCTTTCAGTTAAAAACTGACAGGTTCACTTTAAAACCCCAATAATTATTATTATTAATATTAAACAGGATTTATATAGCACCAAAATATTATGCAGTGCTGTACAATAAATAGGGATTGCAAACGACAGACTAATACAGACAGTGATACAGGAGGAGAGGACCCTTCCCCGAAGAGCTTACAATCTAGTAGGTGGGGGAATTTCACACACAATAGGATGGGAGATATGTAGTGGTGGGAAGTAGTAGTTGTTTCAAATGACAGAAGAAGACGGGTAGGCAAGTTTGAAAAAATGAGTTTTGAGCGCTATTTTAAATGAGCAGAAAGTAGGAGCAAGCC